>NW_025048134.1:202500-221555 GCF_018831695.1 Puntigrus tetrazona
ACTCTTTAACCTCGTGAAACAGTGGTTCCCATCATTCCAGAGATTTGTTCCGTGTTCTTACGGATCACATCTTTCATATCTTTGATCATTCGTGAGTATTCGCCAATCAACTTTTTCTATTCATCTAATCTGTTCTTCAACAATTGAGAGAGCTCGAAAAGTTGTGAAGAGATACTTGTAGAATCTAGTACTTCTAAGTTCTTCTAAGTTTAAGAGTTTCTGGAAGCGGCAGAATTATCTCTTACATCATCATAATCTCAGAATCATGCAAACTATCTTTTTGTACAGTAACTGCAGAAGCATTGTCAAGACGCTCCATTGCTTGTTGACATTAGCAGGAGTACTCAGAGTGGATTTTCTTGCACTTTTTCTCTTTTTCTCTCATTGTTGTTGTTTACAAAGTCATTATTACAGACAATATTTTATGATATCTTATTCGTTTCACTGAAACTATAAGAAACAGCTTGGGATTTATGTATTTTCAATACAATAATTCAATTCATTTTCGAGACCGGACCACCTGACATGAAGCAAACAGGAACTTAGAAAGCACAAAATAGATGACTTAATTAACTGAACACACATGAATACAAAAGAGTCCAACTACATGACAATCATCTAGAACTAAACACTGAAAAAACCTGAAAGAACCATTATATTCATATCTAAAAGGCAGCTCATGTTTAAAATCCAAGTCTACTTGTGGTAATAATTCCAGACATATGTGTAGTTTATTCCTGCATTATGACATGCATAAAGAAATATGTTTTAGGTCAGTTCATCACTTGTATTGGCAGTGTGTAAATCGAGTATGCACAAACTCCATATTTCCAGATTGCTTATCCTGTGTGAACCAACAATTGATTAATAGTAGACTACTCAATCAAATTGACTTTTCTGCTCTGACTCCCTCATTGAAATATGAAATGTTTCAGACAATTTTTGTGGAAAAGGTGGAGAAAATTAAAGCTAGGCTTACTATATTGTAGAATGGGCATCATAGAATGGGCATCATTGGGAGATGCCTGTGCATAACTACATAACTCTGCTAAGATTATGTAAACAGCTGGATCTAAGAAAGTGGTTATAATTTACAGGATTAAGACAAAAAAAACACTTTTCTGGATTTTGTGATTTTTCTCATCATAGAGTATTTGTGTACACACACTACAGTTTTTACGTTTACGCTTTTACGTAAATCATTGTTTAAACTCGCGGTCAGCAGTTAGGCACCTAAAATAAATGGCTTGTCGCTGATTCACCTCTTTCTAGCTGTTTAGAATTCCATCAGCAATCCGGTTTATAGAGATCAGTGGCTAATGTGGATTAAAAATATGTGATGTGTTGATAAAAATATAAATTGTGCAATTTACCTGCTTTGAACTTCGATGCTGTCCTGATATAGCCGATCATACATGCAGATTTTTAGGTCAATATTTGGCTTGGTCATCCATACAGGTGCATTCTCTGCCACCCCACAAACTGAAACCACAATCTTCAAACAGAAATGTCAGGTTAATCTACTGAGCTGTTAAAGCAAATATAAAACTATATTTAATGTGAAATCTATACCGATTCACAACTAGGTTGAGAAAACGTGATTTGGAAATCCAGTTTTGCCTCCCTGGAATCATTGGTGTGAAGATGATGGGTAGTTTGACACTCATAAATGGGCCGACATCACCAACATAAGCCTGCAGAAAGATGAACAATCTGTCACTTTCCATTTAAATCTCTCACCAAAATGAGATTACCTATGAATAAATTGCTATTGATTGTTTTTCATTGCAAAATTTCTATTAATGCTGTCTTCTAGTAAAAATTGTTATGATGCTCCCTTAGTGGGAAGCTCTTTGCTCTTGGATTACTCATTTGTAATTCGCTTTGTGTATTCAAACTACTTGTTACATTGCACTTAATAATGGTTATTCTTGGTTTAAACCATGATTTTAAACCCAATTAAAGGTACATTTCATGCTTAGAATTGAGCAATTCTTTTTACCGTGGTTATGAAACCTTGTTACAGAGCAGGGTTAACAATGTTTTAGGGGCTTAGCAACAGAAAAAAAAGAGACTGGAAAGGTAAAAATTAAACAAAGTCCATTCAGGAAAAATTCTATATATAACATGAAGATGTAGAATGCAAGAGCCATTATGTAAACATATTGCATCCAATCAAGACACTAACGCACAAATATGCAACTAAGAATGTTAAAGGAGCGCAAATAACTCATGCTTTGAGTTTTACCGTTTTTGAATCCATTCAGCCAATTTCTGGGTCTGGTGATATCACTTTTAGCATAGCTTAGCATAGATCATTGAATGTGATTAGTCCAGAAGCATCTTGTTTAAACATGGCCAAAGCGTAGTCAAAAGAGTTGCCATTGTAAGTGACAATGCAATGATATCACGCAGGCGCCTGACGAAAAAGAGTCCCCAGATTGCAAGACACGCTCCTGTACAAGCAAAGAGGGTCTGGCTGTTTCTGTTATGTCAGAATAAGAGTACAGTTCCTAGTCATATCAGCTTAGAAAACTACAACTTTTCATTTTCTGTTGGGCTTAGTACACAATGTTACTATAGAAGAGTAAAATTTTAATTCTCTGGGGAGTTGTGGAGAATGAGCCTGTTTTCATAAAAAGTGGAGTGTTCATAAATGTTCAGCTTGAAATGTGAATTAATTGTTAAACCCTGAAGTAATATAACCCATGTACAAGGATTGTTTACTCGTTTTACATTATTTTTCTTAATTTTGTGTAAATGGTCAATGTGTTCATACCTCTCCAACACTAAACTCAGTTGACTCAGAAGCTGCTAGTCTCCACTAATCCTGGATCAGCCATCAGAACCTCATCAGGGCTACGACTGCCAACACCTATCATTACATGTAAGGAGAATTACAAAATGGATATATTAAGGTATGCATAAAAATATACAATTATGTAAAGGGTTAAGGTTAGGCCTTGTGTTACCTGGTTTAAGGTCAGTGTGATCGATTTCTCCTGTGTTCTCTGTGCCTGATGGGGTTTCTGCTGTGTTCTCTACATTTACACTGGACATCTCAGCACTGTCAGTTTTACCATAAACCTGGGCAGAGAGATTGACTATATAAATTAAGTTTAAACAAAGAGCAGGTCATGCAGCGTATTCCTGACATGGCTGCACCAATGATACTGTGTTAATGAAACCACACCTTTCTTTGTGACCACAGTGGTCCATACATAAGGCACTACAAGAGGAATTATTTTATAGATGTATCAGTATTGTTTACCAGTTTGTTTGTGAAGGACTGCTGAAAGGGGCCGTTGGTGATTGGGGTCAGCATGTAACGAGTGCCTAAGGCTCCTCTGTTTGTTAAGGTGATTACTCGTGAAACTTTCTGTCCAACCACATGAGCACCAAAATTCACAAGACACTCATCAACAACCACCTGGGAAAAAAATGAAGATATATTGTTATCAAAAAAATAAGAGCTTTTTATCTTGTGTTAAATCTGTGATTGATAATGTAATCTCCTTACCTCACATTTTTCTTGGAGCACTTAATGGAAACAGAAAAAGGGCCAGTAGCTGACTGAAAATGAATCATTCCACCCAAATCCACATCAAGCTAAAACAAATATTGAATATTTATTACTAAGAATTCTACAGTTGGTTTCCTTATATTTACAAGGTAATTGTAAAATACTAGGTGATGCAAATATAAGAGGTGGAAAAACATTACCAAAGGTATAAATATAACCTCTAGTTCACAAGTCATGCCTGCAGACATAGGCCCTGGTGGCTCAAAACTGAAAAAGTCACAAATGTATTGAATTAGAAAACAAAAGCAAACATATTTATAGTGAAATTTATTATTGAGGTTTCACTTTATTTTGATAACAACCTTTAACACATTCTGATGACTATAAATAATGTTGCACCTACATATCTACTGATTCTCATTAGAGTGTTTGTAGAGTATTAGCAGAGTGGTGTAGTCAAGGCCATATACAGGTATGCTCACTTTTTGCCAAGGGCTGTTTGAGTATTACAAATTCTAAGGATCAATATTTGTATATACCCTCATTATTTTGCTATTTCACGAGTCCATAATTTACTGTAATGTTTAGCCCCTTTCAGGCTCAACTCCAGATAGGAGAAGAAGGGTGGGCCAAGTGATATTCTGCATGGGCCAGTAGGTCCTACATGCCGAGTAGGCCTCTCTCGAGAGACCGGTCTCTTCCCCGTGCATGCATGCTGGTGTCTTTGTGGGTCCAGGAAGGGTGCATGAAGGGACTTGCCACGCCGCCAGGGAAGCAAGCAGTCAGACTCCGTAGTCCCGACGAAGACTGCACACGAGTACCAGGATGCCGGGCTGTTTATCCCTTTTGACTGCCGACCGGAAGAAGCGAAGGAGAAGCCGCGGGAAGAAGCCGCCGCCCGGAGCAGAGAGGGGAGCGCGCGACTGCTGGACTCCGCCCTTATCTGGACCCTTCCCCTTGGAACACTACCCGACCTACACTCTCCCTGCAGCACGATGGGGACACCAGTTGGACACTTTTTCCCCTGGACACTATTTTGTACATTTTTGTTAATAAAAAGCCTCTCCGAGGCCTGACGCCACACCCACTGTGTCTGTCGTTGGCTCCTCACGCCACACTGATGCAGAATGCGGGCAAGGTGGAGCTTAGACAGCACAGTTGGGCAACACCTGATGATGTCATCCCCTCTCACTCGTAAATTCTGGGATAACCCACGCCGGGATGGAGGAACGATGGAGACTCGCTCCCAGCCACCAGAAAGGGTAGGTGATGTTTGCTTTTACTGTCATTTAGCCAGTGGCTGGTTGAGCTTGTCGACGAATTCCCGGTTTCTCTGTCCCGGTGCGAGAGGGGAGTTGCCCGGAGAGGAATCCCTGCCCCGCCAGCTTGACGGGGTTGATGCTTGGGGAGGGGAATGTGACGAGTCGGCTGCCCCTCCCCTTGATTGTCACCATCACCCCGTCCTTTATTCCGCCCTTCATCAGGCCTTCATCAGGCTCCCGACGGGAGTGGGCATGTCTGAGAGGAGGGGCGTGGCATTGGACAGATCTGGTGGCGTGTGACGAGGCACACCTGAATTGGATCGAACCTCGTCACGCCGCGGTTAAATGCTGAGCGCGCCTCTCCTCGAGAGACCGGTCTCTTCCCCCGTGCATGCACGCTGGTGTCCAGAAAGGGTGCGTGAAGGGACTCGCCACGCCTCGAGAGAAGCGAGCTTTCGGACAATTTAAAATTCAGTAGTTTAAAATTAGCCCAATTCAGTGGCAAAAAAATGTAAACGAGTCTTTGCTGCAGTCCAATCATGAGTGGAGAATAAGGAGCAGTGGTGTAGTGATCCAGTCTTGGACCTGCAAGTTCAGAATGTTCAGAAATGCATCTTTGGGTGCATCCAACCCGGGATTGGATTGCAGCGATCGACCTGAAGTCATCGCACTTTCATGTGTCCATTCTTCTGTGCCACAGGACATTTCTGCTTTTTGCATTCAAAGGTCAGGCCTTTCAGGGCAATTTCCTATCTGTTGGGCTGTCCTTGTCCACGTACGTTATGGAGGAGGCCCTTGTTCCACTGAGAAATTTGCATTCTCAACAGAGCAAACTCTGTTCAACTCAGATGATCTCTTATCTCGGCATGGAGTTGTATTCGGTCGAACAGACAGCACGCCTCATGCAGGAATGTGCTTAGTTGTTATTTAACTGCATGAATATGTTCAAGAGAAAGACGTCAGTCCCACTGAAATATTTTCAGAGCTGTTGGGTCTGCTCAATATGAGGCCAATTCCACTTGGTCCAGACTTGGGTGTTGCTAGCAGTATAACTTGTCCTGGGCCATCTCAAGGGACTTGTTCGAGGCAAGCACTTGCTGTAATTTGGGAAGGATGGAACTTCCGCAACATTCCTGTTCTAAAAAGGTTCTCAGTGTTACCCTGAGTCTTGCTGAGTGGGTAGTGCTTTGACATAGCAAGCTGGCCTTTTGTGGTATTCCTGCCTACACCAAAAGAGAGGGTGCAGGAGACTCCCACAAGACACTGAAAGGGCAGCATCCATGGTGCTTTGGTAGGAATTAAAAAAAGACAATTTATAAAATATATTGAACATTTCTTGAGGAAAAACTGCATGAAAGAGTGTGTAGACACAAACCTACTGATTCTTTACAGAGTGTCTCATCTCATTTACATTGTTTGCCTAGTGGCAGCTGCCCTTTGGTTGTGGCCTACATAGCATAAAAAAAGCATGAGTGACTTGCATGGATTGGAGTTCGAAAAGGCTGAGTGACAGGTATACTGTTTTGAAAATTCTGACATCCTTGGGCTGCTGGAGGTGGGATATAGATTAATTTTATTATAGATGAACAAATAGATAGAACAAATGCCTTTTTTTACATAAGTTTTGCACTTGTTAACACTATCAGGTAGGTTTAGGGTTTGTCAGGAACGAGCAAGAATTAAGTTGCAGGTTTAAACTCTCTAATGTAATTTTTTGTCTCTAAACAAAAACCTGACTGGGGAGAGGGCCAAAATGAGACTGATCATATTTCTAAATGTAAGATATTAATGCGATGTGCTAAAACAGCGGCCCACCTCACTGAAACATGATCTTTAAGATTCTCTGACACTCCCAACAGCTTGCAGTAATTAGTCGCATGTATGTGACATTTGTGAGAGTGACTTTCTTCTTGTAGATCTTCCCAACATCGCAATCCTGTTAATAAACAGTTAAAATAAAGTATTAAAGTTTTATATTTGACATGATATAAAGATGATGGCTACATCTAAAAATTTAGACTGCATTTACAACACTTAAATCTAATTCCCAGTGGAATTCCAAGCTATCACAAGTTGAGGTTAATGACCAACTTTTCTTAATGCCAAATTATGAAGATATTACGTTGCAAATGCAAATTCTTTAATTGAGGTGATCTGCATTAAAATCAAATGGTCACTCTACAAGAATTATATAAATAATTTTAAATACAGCTGTTCAAAACCATGAGTCAACCATGTCACAGAAAACTTTCATCTAAGTAATCATTAAGTTTGTTTGGGATTTCAGACAAATGTCATGTCTTAAGTCTTGCAAGCATGACTAAAAAATAGGATAAGTCAAAAAAAAATTAAATAGAACACAGCTAATATAATGGAAAAAGGCTACATTCAGTACCTTAAATAGAATAACCTCTGGTTTGCTGATGAATGGTGGTCCTTTTGATTCTCTACTCTTTACAGGCTTTTTGACAATTTTGAAACCAAACTTTTATTCATGTCCATCTTTATGGTGGGATAAAATGTTTCAAGTTGAATATTTTCATCTGGTGTTGCCTAGAGGACAAATATAAAAAAGGTAATTGATATTTATTTTATCACAGTCAAATTAAAGCATCATTGATGGGTGGGTAAAATGAGAGATTGCTATGTATAGCCTGTCAGCCTGTATTACTACTACCAATCATTATTTCCATACTGCCCTTGCGCCACTCCTGTGGCAGTCACATTTTTACAAATTCCAAATTATTATCAGGAAACAAAATTTGTAATCAGACATTTGAAAACAGTGATTCTTTTGATAGAACTGTCACTTGCCTAAATGTTGCATCATCATTAAAAAAACATCTTTTTAAGCCATTTGTGCATTTACAGTCACATTCAAAACGTGCACATAAAGCTGCCTTGCAAATATCATATGGAGTTATTTTTCTTAGATTCTTGAGCTTAAGCGGACAAATACACAGAAAATCACATCAAAATGGCCATCCTAGCGAGTATCCTAGAACAGTCAGTTCTGTCTTAAGTAAATGTAATGTAATGTTTTTATTAATAGTTAAGTTTTCCACTGCAGGGCCATGGTAACACAAATGTTTACATATGATATACAGGTGTAAATAACACTACGTTATGTTTATGGCGTTATGGGTCCTGCCAAAATAAGATGCTGGTCCAGCTTTTTGTGGCACAAATTAAACCATTGCAAAATTAGGAATGTAGTCTGCAGAACATCAGAGTTGCAAAGACAGTGTAAATTTGAAACATAGGTAGTTTGAATCCATTAGTATGATAGAAGACCTTTATTTATAACAGAACCAAAGCTTACTGGATTTCCAAGAAGCACTTTAATATCTAAGAAGTGATGTTGATTTCTGGATGTAACAAATCAGTGTAAGTGTATTTAATTTAAACGATTACCATATACATTACTTTGAGTTTGTGTTCCCAAAGGCCAGAGAACTCAGGCTGGGCCAGGCTCATCTGTGCTTCATCTTCATCCTTTATTTCTCCATGCTCCCTCCACTTCTCCAGTTCTGCAGAATCTAAAGAGGAACTAATATCACTGTCGTCAACACTGTGGGACCAGACAGAAGATGCTCTGGAACTTGACATTACATGCCTTTCCTGAATTAAACACAACAAGAGGAAAAATGTCATCAAACCAGTATGTTCAACACTCAATCTAGCAGCAGTTGAAAATTACAAAAGTGTTGTGTTCAATCAGCTCTTCTTTTTTCCAGAACAGACCTTTGTTTGTGTTCTGTTCTGGCTTGTGCTTTCAGGAGTGATATTGTTGCCTTGGAATATAAGGTTCTATCTGCTTTCTGAGTGGTTTTGAGATATTGAGCTTCAAGGTTTTTGCATTTTGTATAGCAAAAGTGATACAGGGAACAAATCCCTTTCCTACATGAAAATGACAGAGACCCTAAATGTATTCTAAATGTACAATATCAAAATGCTATAAAATTTTTAAATACTGTATATAAATTTTGGAGTAGGTCAAATGCAGATAGAACCTTCTAATTCTGACAAGTCATCTTGCAAAACATTAATTGAAGCAACAATTTTCAAGAAATACAAATACAAAATAGTACTTATAATTGGTTTCAAATTACATTCAATTAGTATTGTAACAATGTGTCAATGTATAAGAAAGGTACATGTAATGTGAAAAGGACACATCAAGTATCACGTTGCTATGCTAACACATGTTGAGCTCTCACACTACTTAAATTAAGGAAAATAATTTACAACTTTGGAAGGTAATTAGTAAAAAATGTTTTGCTTTATTAATATTTTTTTATTCAAATTAATGCCAGTTGTTTACGGCGATGCAAACAATTGTGGGTAATCTAGCAGCCACTTTTAGAATTCTGTGAAAGGACGCATTTAATTTGAAGGTTGTATTAGGAGTGTCCTACATTCTTTTCTAAAATGAAGATACTGGAGGTCGCAGCCTTCTAAATGAGGCTATTATGTGTTTCTGATGCATATTCATGCATTTATGACCTTAAAGTTGTTCTCCATCCTCTATCAAAAGTTATAATTTGGTCAAAACACTTCTAAAGTTCTCACCAGGTAAATTAAATTATTAAAACATGGTCTACAAGTTTGGTTCTTTCCCTCCAACACCACTGAATTTAATTTAATGCTCTCAATTCATGCTTTCATTCGTTATTCTAATGATATACAATTATGGTGAGTGTCACACTAAGCAATCAATGGTACCTCTCTCCTGAATGTGCTGGAGGTAGTAGGTTCTCGTGAAGTTTCACACCAGAGATTTTCTACTCTTTTCCTTCATGTTCTGTTCCAAAAGCAATTTAGCCACAATCTCCATTTGCCCCACTTCTGTGTCTCCTCAAATTCCTTCAACATAAAAAAGGATAACAGATATATGAGAGAGATTATTGATTAAGGCTTAATGTTGTCAAATTTAGGACATTTTAAGAATTTAAAATTCTCACACGCAATTTTCTTGTTGAAGCACTCCTGCAGTCTTTGTCTGTGAATGACTTCAGTGCTGTTTAATCCTTTGGCCTCCAACAACTCTGTCAAGTTTTGTTCTTGCTCTCTGCTTCTGTTCATAGGCTTTCTGTCGTTGTTTTCTAGCATAGTATAGTTTCCTAAGTATATGGAGAGAAGACCAATAAATGGCTTATACTGACCAACCAATAAATCAACCCATAAAGTTCTTTTGTGTTACATGTCCAGTGCCATGTGGACACATATCATTGACACATTTGCCCTGTGTGAGACATATAATTAGTAACTATCAATATGCTTTTGTCTCTCATCTGTATATATTTACAATTACCTGAGTCAAGGTCGCTCCATCAACATTTTCCACTACAGTGATATTTACACTCAAATTCTTTAATCCAAAAGGGGCCACAAATACACTGCAGCCAAATTCATCTGTTAAAACCTACAGTGGCTATTCAACTGATATCCGTTCAGAACCAAAATCAATAACTAGCTGTTCTGAGTCTTGGTATGAGTCTTGACAAATTTTTTTACCGGTAAAAATGGCAAATAAGAACCAGTCTATAATGCACAGACTAGATTGATCAAATTAGACTACAATACATGGTATTTCTATAAAAAAAGTTGAAATGCTGGTTGAATATGAATCATTTCAGTTATTCATATACTTATACATAAATATACATATATTCCGATAGGTAGTACATATTCTTTATAGTTCTTTTTTGCAGTAACTGCTCTGTAACTCAATGCGACATGGGAAGCAGGGAAGCACCTGTTATCCACAAGGTTGAAAAGAACCAGTCTCTAGTGAGAGAGACAGAGACTGCAGTTTCAGCATTATACTATCAGACAACCACGTTGTCGCTTTGATGTTAATTATGAGCCAAAAGTGCATACGTGACTAGAAAGTCGGGATATGTTTCTGTACAAGAGTCTAGCAACAAGGATGAAAACAGACAGATATAAAATAGAGGATAATGCTCCAAGTTTGGACAGTAACTCAAATGAATACATTCTAATATTTTGAGATACTGGATTTTTGGCTTGCATGAGATTTGAATGAGCTATATAGCACACCGTTACTGTGTAAAGATCCGTACAGCACCTGTATGGTTCTTGAGCGGTTTTTCAGTGGTTCTTTGGGGTGGTAAGGTGCTATATAGCACCACTGCCATATGAAGAAGCCATTAGTCCAGCCATTATGGTCATCTTGTGCTGTATGACCACATTGAGCTCACATTGGATAGACAGTTAATCAAAGAGGGAGCAGCAGTGGAATTCCTCCTGTGTTTATATTTTGTGTTTTGAATCCTAAAGCAGCGGTTTTCAACTCCACTTACCTGCCCCACGCTTTTGCACATCAAGAACTCTCCATTAATTAATTATGCTCTGACTGATAGTGTCTACACAAAAACAGCTTTACACTTGTCACGGATCTGCCAGGTTCTGCCACCACCCAATCACAGCGATCTTCCTCACCAGAGTTCTAACCAGTCACACCTGCACCTCATCAACCAATCACCACAAGCACTATAAAACACACACACCACAGTTCAGTGTTCGGGACAAAGTGGACTCTCTCCTTGCTCCTACACGAAGTACTGACAAAAGACTTACCTCGCTACTTACCTCTTGTGTTCTCTCCTGGTTCTCGTTGTCTCCAGTGTCTCTGTCAGCATCTGTGGTTTGTGTCCTAGGATCTCCTTTGTCTTCCTGTAAATTGGATTCCTGGAAAAATAAGAACTGTGCATAGTATCGCTGTGATTCCAGTCACTGACTTTCTAAAGACTATGTACTCACCTGTTTCCTCTGTCATTAGTGCAAATAAACCTTGTTATCATTTTACCTACTTCCTGTGTGAGAAAGTCCAGAAAGTTAAATATGAAAACAAAAATGTTAATATGCTTTGACAGTAAAGAGTGAAAGACACTTCTGTACTTTTATCCAAAGCGACTTACAATTGAGAGTACATCAAGCTTATTCATTTATTGAGAGACAAACAGACAGAGTAAGTGCAGGCAGTGTTCAAATTAGTACAAGCTTTGAAAGGGAAGGAATAAACAAGGAAGGGAGAAATGAGAATGATTTTTTTTTTTTTTTAAGATGAGGTCAAGTATTGCTGAAAGAGGTGAGGTTTCAGCTGTTTCTAAAGATTGACAGAGATCCAGCATTCCGGATATGTACGCGGAAGATCGTTCTACCAGCCAGGAACAGAGAAATCGAGAAAGTTCTGGAGAGTGATTTCGAGCCTCTTTGAGATGGTACCACGAGGCGTCAGCCGCTAGCAGATCTCAGACTTCTAGAGGGTGTGTAGATCTGTAATAGTGAGTGAAGTAGACAGTGCCGAGTCTGTAGGTTGTTCTATATGCAAGCATCAGTGCCTTGAACTTGATGCGAGCTGCAATCGTAGCCAATGTAAGGAGATAAAGAGAGGTGTAACATGGGTTCTCTTGGGCTCATTGGAATACCAGCCAGTGCTGCATTCTGAATCATTTGTAGAGGTTTTATTGTGTTCGATGGAAGTCCAGCCAGAAGAGCATTGCAGTAGTCCAGTCTAGAAATGACAAGGGCCTGGACAAGTAGCCGTGCAGCTTGCTCTGTTAAAAGGGCCTGATCTTTCTGATGTTGTGTAGTGCAAACCTGCAGGATCGAGCAGTCTTTGCAATGTGATCTTTTGCGAAGTGTGATCTTTTGCTGAAGTGTGCCGAGACAGGCACACTTAAGGAACAAGCGCATCTGTCTCGGCACACTTCAGTCTTGGCTGCCCCACACAGGTTACTTGTGATGCTATGGCCACTGCTACTAGCGCTGGTCTTTAATAACTCCAGAATAGAACTGAATGGCCTGTGGCCTTGTTCTCACGCATTTAACCTGAATAAAAGTACTCAACTGCAGAAAGGGCCTGCAGCGCTGACATGCCTATATTATTGGTAAAAATTTACTCTTTCAGAACTGACCACCAAGCCCTCGGTGCACTTATGTCTCCCTCTGGGTCTAGTCACAAACCACTGTGCATGTACCGTTGAACTGTCCATCTCGAGAAGTATGACTTTACAATACAATGCGCGTGCTTTCCCCATTTTTGTTTTTTTGTTAGCCCAAATGTCCAACTCCTAATTACCTCATACTCCTGCTGGAGCAGGGGAGGCTCACTTGAGGATTATACAGAGGAATTTGTTGCCCTCGCCAACAACTCATGTTACCCAGACAGCTTCTTGTGCGTGATTTATCTCCCGAGACTGAACATCTCCTCGAGCTAAGCTGTCTGGGGATGGTCCTTGAGAGAGCATAGCTGCTTACATCAAGTGCGTGCTGGTGTCAGTAGTGACTGTTCAGCCCGGGACGGATGACACCAGCCCCACTCTGGATCCAGAGCCCAGCAAAATCAACAGAGCATTTTTGCAGTGTGTTTTGACTAATCCTAAAAAAAAAAAAAGTATACCGATACCGCCAGCAATACTGTCAACCAAAAGAGAGTTAAAATAACATACATCTTTCATCGGTTTTCTACTACATGTTTCAGTAAGACATCATCTACATTATATTAAGCTATGTCTTAACAACTAGGGATCCTTTTTGAGGCAGTACACACATATTATAATTTAATAATAGTGTAATTTTACAGTTCTGCTTCCACAGACATGTCACAACTCCAAGCTGAACAAATAACACATGCAACTAATTGAGTACCTGACTTGCAGCAAAACTGGCTTTAAGTGTCATCACTGCTGTCTGCCTCTTCTTTATTAGCTCCTTCCTCCGCTCTTCTGCCTCGGCCTCTTTCTATTTCATCCTTAAACACAAGAGCACATTAGTTATAACACAATAGCTCATAAGTTATATATTTAATTCTTATCAATACACCATATTCAATTTTAGACTGGTGACTAATATGAAAGCAGAATAATAAAAAATGCTGTAACTTCCTCTATACTAAAAGTTTTAATACTGTAACTACCTATGTAGCGTCTGTTTAAGGTAGACAGCCACTTTGCGATGGCTAGCATGAGCCTGTTGCTGTTGCTTCCTCTGAACATCCACGTCCAAATTGCAAAGCCTTGTTATGTTCTCTGTCAAATGGAAGATCACAAAAAACATTGCTATCTGAAAAATACATTTACATAATTTTTAAAAAATGTTTATGGGGGTGTTTGCCCTAAAAACTACTTGTGTGCTCCGTGATGCCAGGTTCTTTGGCTATACTGTTGGGTTACTAAAGAAGAGGCCTATCTCCTTGTTGGCAATACTAGTTCAAGACTATTTAGTTTGTGTAAACTTAAAATAAGCAATCTGTCAAGATAATTTTGAGTCAGAAGAGTCAAATAAGATTAGCATTTTTCTATTAATTAAATTGTTTGGTCTTTTGCCAAAAAAATGGATTCCTATATAAAAAAATAAATGAATAAAATAAACATTACATAGCCTCCTTTGAAAATCTATGCAATCTTTTGACTGTTTAACTGTTTAAAAAAAAGTCTAAAAGTGACATGACTTAAACTGTTAAATGTTTCAGGGCAGGCTTTGTTGTCTTTGTTCAAAGAAAACTGTATGTGATGAAATCTTTATGCAATTTTGTAACATTTCACATTAAATTTACATTTTGTCATGTTGTGCTTTATGTCTACGTTGTGTGATAACGTTCTTCTCGTTGAAATCTGATATTTTGTTTCTTCTTGTCCTGAGACTGGATGTTCTTCTCCTCCAGCCTAAGCTCCAGACGCAGAGATGAGAAGCGACCCAGTTCTACTTCCACTTGACACAGCTCCAGCCTGAAAAGAAGGGCCAATTACAATCTACATTACCAGCAACAATATGCACAACCTGCATTTCAGAAATGCTGGGAATTTGTTTTATTTGAATAAAATGAAAACTAAAACAAATTTATAAAATCGCATGAGCCAATATTTTGGGAATCAAATTTATTTTAGTTTCAGGAATTTGGGTGTTGTAATGCACTTACATACCCCCTTATAACATCAGAGATGTTATTGTATTTACTGATAGTGTTTCTGGAAGGCTGACCACAAGCATCTAACAAAGGTATTCAAACTTGCCCCTAAGTGCAGATTTCTCCAGTCTACCTAAATCTTTTAATGTTGTTATGTACTGTAAATGATGGGATTTGCAAAAGCCTTGCAATTTGAAGTTGAGGAACAATGTTTTTAAAGCATTCCATGATCTTTTACCTTTTACAGAGATCATTTGTCCATCTTTACTTCTAGAGACTGCCTCTCGAATACATTCATTTTTTTGTGATCAAGTCTGCAAGTCAGTAAATTCTTGGTTATCGTGGATATGCAAGGTGGATATGCAAGGTGTGCATCCTGAAGAACTCTTTCCGTTAAAGAATCCAGTGGCCCTGAAAGCTAAGCAAGTTCCTCCAAAAATGTCAAGACTGGTTCAGATAAATTAGGTAGAAGTTATCCATCCACTGAAATTAAAACCACCTAGTTTACTCAAAAGAACCAAAATCTGATTCTGCAAAAAATACTGACCAGGCATCAGAATCTGAAAGTGAGTCTCAGACAGATTTCAGACAAATTCCAGCTCATGGGTCAAGGAAAAAGCAGCCAATGCCTAAAATTGCTCCAACATCAACCCAAGACTTAACATTGCATAGTATTCTACAAAAGCAAAACAATATCACATCCTCTCTCATCAAGCAAACACTTACCTCCTTCAAAGGAAGTAAAAGTCTTTGATGGCGACCCTACTGGAATTTAGGGCATTTATGAGATGTTTTGAACATGTAATTGAATGCAAGGTGGATGATGCTCAAGACAGACTATATTTTTAGAACAATACACAAGGGTGCTGGTAAAAACTTGTCTTCACATTGATTCTAAAAGATGGTATCTAAGAGCCAAAGCACTTCTTAGAGAGCATTTTGGAAATGAATTCAAGATTTCTAATGCTTACATTGAAAAGGCTTTGTCATGGCCAGCCATCAAAGCAGAAGATCCAAAGGCTTTTGCAATCATTTGGACTGTATCTCAGAGGATGCTGTAATGCAATGGAGGAGATAGCATTCATGGAAGAGTTGGATCTTGCTTCCAATCTAAAAGCTCTGCTTGCCAAGTTGCCATACAAGCTTAGAGAAAAAGATGGCGAACAAAGGTCTCTGAAATTCAAGATGGAGCGATTCCACAGAGTTAAATTTCATGATTTGGTCAAATTCATTGAAAAGCAAGTCAAAATATTAACAGACCCTGTGTTCGGTAATATTCAAGATCCAACTAGTCGGAAACATAATAAAATCAAAGTCTCCAGTAAAATGTTCAAGCATAAATCTTCTAGCAGTAGTTTTGCTACCACTGTGGACAGTGCAATAAAATCTGACACAATCTCACTGTATAAAGATCACAACCTTACAGTACCTTTTTGCCTGTATTGTACAAGTGGCCATCTGTTGGATGATTGTTCTCACCTTAAAAGAAAAGTGCATAAAAGATAAAATCCAATTCATAAAAGAAAAGGAATATGTTTTGGATGTCTTAACCAGGGTCACATGAGTAAAACATGCACAAAGCGTAAAATCTGTAAAGTTTGCAGTCAAAAGAACCTCTACAGTGCTTCACATTAAAAAGTTGAATAAAAGAACAGGAATGCCAGAACAACCAGATGCCAGTCAGGCAATTTCTTCCAATGCTTGTGGTCATATTGGGGCAGGTAAAAAGGAAGAAGTACTAGCAATTGTGCCAGCTCAAGGTGAAAGCAAACAATGGAAACAAGATAGTACAAACCTATGCATTCCTGGATTCAGGTAGCTCTGCTAACATTTTGTACCACAGCTCTCATGACTCAACTTGGCATGACTGGAAGGAAAGCCAGCATTCTACTGCGAACAATAAATCAAGAGAAATCAGTGGTTACTCAGGTAATATCAGGGTTGGAAGTGAAAGTGCATTACATGACAACAATTTCTTATTACCCTTCCAGATGTGTATACACAAGCTACCATGCCAGTCAATAAGAACAACATTCAGACTCAAAAGGAATTATGTAGATGGTCCTATCTAAAAGGGTGTCTCTCCCTCAATTGATTCAGATGTTGACCTTTAATTGGCAACCAATGCCTCCATGCTCCTGGAACCACAGGAAATTATTAACAGTCATGAATGAGGGACCATACGCTGTTAGAACATTGCTTGGATGGGTAGTCAATGGCCCATTAAGAGAAACAGGCAGTGGAAGTGATGCGAGTGCTTCAGTTCAAGTCAACCGAATATCACTGGTGAGTCTGCATGACTTGATGATATCACAAAATAATGCTGATTTCAGTGAGAAGACATATGAAGATGTTAAGAGATGTCAGTGGAAGAGAAGCAGTTCATTAGAATTGTAGTGGTTCTACTAAACTGGTTAATGGACATTCCAAACTCAAATTACCATTCAAAGGAATGATGTCTCAATGCCAAACAATGCGACAAGTAGCTGAGCAGCGTCTTGAAAGAAGTTAAAGAAATTCAAGAGAAATCCTGTATTTCAAGAGGAATATGCCAACTTTCTTTCAGACTGTATTGATAAAGAGTCATAAGAACTTGTTCCAAAGGATCGGCTGAGAAAGAAAATTACAAAAGGGCAAAAGTGTGGTATATACTTCATCATGGTGTCTACCATCCAAAGAAAAAGAAGATAAGGGTGGTGTTTGATTGTGGAGGGCCTCATTCATGGGCACTTCTCTCTCACCCTGAGTTGCTTCAAGGCCCTGATCTTACGAAGACAGCCTCACAGGAGTGTTGATGAGATTTCGTCAGGAGCCAGTTAGGATTATGGGTGACATTGAAGCAATGTTTCACCAAATAAAAGTGGCAGAAGATCTATGTTGATTTCCTCTGATTTCTAATTTGTGGAGGTGATGTGGGTCTATACATTTAGAGTATCGCATGACTGCACATATCTTCGGGCCATATCTTCCACTAGCTGTGTGCAAGTTATGCTCTCAGAAGAACAGCCGAGAGACAACAAACAGGATTATAGGCCTGGGGTGACCAACACAATCTTGTCTAATTTCTGTGTGATGACTGTTTGAAGTCTGTATCCAATGAGAAAGTCTAAGGTCTCAGACTTAACAGCTGTTGTGAAAGAGGAGGATTTCACCTTTCCAAATTGTGTGCTAACAGTCGATTAGTGCTATCCTGCATTCCTAGAAACTGATCGAACTAAAGAAGTAAGAAACTTAGACTTGGACAAAAGACAAGCTTCCATTAGAGAGAGCACTGGAGTATACTGCGTATGGAAGGTGATACCTACATTCAATGTCGCAATCCAACCATAAAGTACACACCACACGCAGGAATATTGTCCACTGTAATTTCCATTTATGACCCTCTTGGGTTTCTTACTCCTTTCACTCTTCCTGCTAAGCTGGTGTTACAAGAACTTGCAGAATTAATATTGGCTGGGATGAAGAGATACCAAAGAGCTTAAATGATAGGTGGATTAAGGTGAAAAATGACCTTGAACAAATAACTAATTTCCAAGTAAGCAGATGTGTAAACCCAAACACTTTGGCTTTCATACTCAAAGCCCAACTTCACCACTTTGCTGGTACAAGTGAACAAGGGTATGAAACTGTGAGTTATCTAAGGCTTGTCAATGAGCAAATGCAGTGCATGTTACCTTTCTGATGGGGAAATCCAGAGTAGCCCTCTAAAGAAGATATCAATTCCAAGACATTAGAGCTTGCTGCAGCAGTTCTGGCTACTAAGGTGGACAGAGTAATCAAAACTGAATTGCAATTGAACTTGAAACTTCTCAGTTTTTGGACAGACAGTGAATCTGTGTTGAAATACATAGCCAATGAGCACACAAGGTTTCACACCTATGTTGCAAACAGAGTCTCCTTTGATTAGAGAAGCTACAGAGTTATCACAATGGAAATTTGCTTAGACACAAACTAACCCTGCTGATGATGTCTCCAGTGGTCAAGAGTGCAGAAAAGTTCCTGCAAAATAAAAGATGGATTTATGGTCCAGACATCCTTTGGAAAGCAGGAGAAAGATTGGCCCTCAGCAAACTTTATACAGAAGCTCACTCTCTGTCTGAAAATGATCCAGAGGTAAAGAAAAGACCAACTATGAATCTAATTGTTCACGATGAAGTCAATCCTACAGACAGACTGTGTCCTATTTTTTCAAGTTGGACTAAGCTGTAAGTTACAGTAGCCTGGTACTTGAAACTAAAAGAAATCTTGAAAGACTTCAATCAAATTTCAACAGTCATTCAAGACCATTTACCTACCTAAGTATGGAAAAGGAATTGCAACAAAGAGAGCAGAACAA
>NW_025048135.1:0-267500 GCF_018831695.1 Puntigrus tetrazona
GGTACTATTGTTGCTTCTCGCTCTAACTTGTCTTTAGCTGGCACCCTGACAGACCTGGGACTGCAGTGGGCATGTTTTGAAGCTGCAGTGACACCAGCAGAAGAGGCCTTCCAGAAGGTGAGCCTGACCTCAGCTTTCTCTTCTAGCTCCAGCTGTCACTCCCCTTCCCACCTCAAATTTCACTTTTTTCCACCCACTGTCCTATATTTACAGTAACGCTTGTGATAAGACCTGCCACTTAATGCTATTGTGTAATGTTACATACTTTAGTCACTAGAGCAAAACAATAAATATCACATACCTTAAGTGACTTGTATCAAGCTACTATTCTCTAAAACCGCGCATTTCAACATCTACTAGAAAGCTATTTTTAAGTTTAATAAGTACTTTACTTCTGAGTATGTATTAGCCAGCTGAGTACACCATCTGGTTGGTAGATATGAACTCTGAATGCTATTTGTGAACCATTTGATACTGGAGGCAGCCTGCTGGGAGTGCAAGAAGAATCTGCCAAAGCAGCACCTGGTCAGCAGGATTGGGATCTTGCAGAGTCCTGGCGTGAAGGAAGAGTCTGACTGAGAAAAGGATGAGATTGCTTTCTTTAGTGCATGCTGAGATAGAGGGATAAAAACTAGTGTCCCATTTCTTATGATTATGGCAAAGTGGGGTACGTGTGTTACATATAATGTATCTTGAGTATGTTGTTTTAAAATGCATACAGCTGATAAAACTGGTAAAAAATAACCCACAACCTGCAATGACCTGAGGGCAATATATAAATGATTAAACACATAATCTTATCCATGTTTAGTGGAACATATTGGTTTACTATTGAAACAATGGATAATCAATTGAGACAGGAAGTTTCTGCACATGAGCTATGTTGAGGATACCAAACTAAAACATCAAGTATGCTCACACTCTGGCATGAGATTTTTAAAATGATATAATATCTATAGAATTTATTATTTGATTGATCATAAGAAAATGATAGGATTTCATTATTTCAAAAACATGTAATATGTATCTAGTAAATTACATATTATACCTTGCATCATGCAGTGATTTATGCAAAGACAGAGACATATTTTTTTAATATAAAAGCAGTATACATGTTACATTTGCATTCAACCTTCAAGTGAAAATACAAGCATGACAAATAAATGACTGCAATGAGCCACTGATGTAAAATGGGCAGATCTGGAAATAGCTTTACTTGAGAATGAGACTCCTACCTGGTCAGCTATTGCAAGGTCAGAGGAACTCTAGAACCCTGTGTCTTTATTGAAGAAACGCTGTGAATTCTGCATACAAGCCTGTCTGTAAAGAGAAGAAGTTGGAAAAAAAATGTTCTGTCATGATCTCCTTTGAAACTAAATAAGTTATCATATTTATAAAGTGCATAATTGTATTTATAATTTTCTATATTTCTCAACTGCATTATTGTTGAGAAACAGTTCTTGTCATCTTTTTTTCAATGCATTTTTATTAAGATCTGATAAGCCTGCCCTCACACAAAAACATTCAGCTACTTTAGATATTTTCTTTTTATTGCATTAAAATGCATTTCCTATTTTAGATATTCAAACACTTCATTCTACGGTATATTATTTCAAAACATCATTGTTAAACAAAAATAGAACAAAAATAGTAATAATTCATTATCCCTGGAGCAGTTAAACAGAGAAATACAAGCGTGAATATACAGTGTCTCGATTTTTGGCTGGAGCTGTTCCTTTTAAGTGTTTTATCATAGCCTTTCAGGAACTGCTTCTTTGTGAGTTAATGGAACTCAGTTGGAGTGGCACTCTTGAATTGGTTTGAATACAGCATTGTGGAAACAGCCAGGACGCCACCAGCCCATCTGTCCATGGAACAAACACTGCTAACAAGAATCTGATTGATCCTGCCCGTGAATACACCCTAATGCTCTAAAAAGCTATTTTAAGCTGCCTTGAGCTGAACTACTGCCACAGACACTGTGTACTTGAGTAAAATATGGCTATGCTCTAATAAAGTTCGTAGTAAATGTAAATGGTTAAAATGAAAAGGCACATATATTAATAGTAAAATGATCAAGTTTTTTATAATATATTTTGTACTTTAATATATCTCAACTTGCGAAGGAGAGGGGTCTAGTGAATTAGACACAGAAAGTGAAGAGCTTAAATAGGTTAGCACTCCTATCTAGCATTACTTTAAAATATTTGGAACTGCCAATTAGCCAGAATAAATCAATAAGGGATGATTAGGTGAAGCAGATATTTAATTCTTACAAGTGCAGAAAGGAGAGGACTAGAGGACTTTGTATTTTATTGGCGGTTGCATGCACTCCCCATCTTTAACTATATATTCTAATTGTTTAGGCCAGTTTTTTTTTCCTCTCCGTCATGTTTGGACTCTGAAGCCTTTAGAATGTTGCTAAAGGTGCATGCTGGTAGGGTACACTGTGTGTGCGCCCTCTGATGTCAAATAACAGCCAGTCACAGCAGTGAAAGGGAAAATGCCAGTACAATATCCTCATTACTGGAATGGGATAAAAGTACCTTATTCAGTAGTCATTCCTTGTTTTGAGTTCCAGCCTGTAAGGAAAGAGACATTAACATTTCTGGCTAGATAACAACAAATGTATCATGTCCTACATCTTCAAGCCAGAGAGGCAAAAGTAGAGTGACTTTCTGGTCCAGAGAGGCAGCAAACAATACAGAGGTAGCTTGAATAAGGTTAACCACAAGGAGCTTGTGGAATAATATCTTCCAGAGACTTCGGCCTATTGCTCAAATTGCATTCTCTATGTAGTATAGCCAATGTATATTTGTGTGTATTTTATGTACTTGACTTTAATAGTTTCAGAACGTTTTAACTCCCAGCAGCCTCTGTAATAATAAGCTTGGCTCTTGTTGGCTGTTTACGCTTGTAACGGGAGGCACAGCTATATTCACTAAAAAGAGTCAGCAGCTTCAGAGAGGACAAAAACAAGTCTTTAGGATGTTTTATTTGTCTCCCAACCTTATCGCTAGAAAGATGGCTAGGAAAGCTCATACATTGCTCTGGCTGCTGTTTTACTACAAATTACAACCAAAATGACACAATATGGTATCTTATCAGAATTTGATTTTTTCTCAACGGTTTTGTTGCAGTAAAAGCTCCAGTAGCTCACAGAGTGCAACCATTGATGCAGAATGTACTGTGCACATAAAATATGTTTTATAATTTTTTTATAATAATAAAATAAGTTTTATTAAAAGAAGAGCAGAGTTATATGGTGTGGGTTATATGGGGTGACAGGAAGTGTTGCAGGTGCAGGTGATTATCATTCTGGTGATTGTGAGCGGGACCAGGTGGGAGGATCATTAGGTGAGGGAAGACATGGTGTGACATTCAGAAAATTTATATTTTTATTTTATCTTATTTACTTAACAATCTCTATAATTCTTCTTTAAGGTGTCCTGAGCTGGTGGGCAAAAGTAAAAGGAGGATGGAGTTGACATTCTGGAGTTGAAGATTGCGCTGCTCGTGTATACAAACATTCAGGAGTACACACAAACCTCTTGAGAAAGCTTCCCATTACTTTTAGTAATAAAAGCCTCCTGAAGAGACACAGGTAGACTTAAGGTACACAGGTAGAATTAAGTTAAGTAAATGTGATCTTACAGCATTTTCATCTCTGAAGAGGGAGAGTCGTAGCTTCTCTTCAGGTGGTTCTTGCCTTCATGTCATACATTAAAATTGTTCAGTATACAGCTAGACATTTCTCTGGTGGAAATGGTGGTCTGTGTCTCTAAGCATGTTATTTTAAGCTGGTGCACAGCTAGTGTAACTTTGCTTTCATTCTGCACAAGCTGCAAGTTTCGGTTAAATCAACCTTCATGATTAATTGACTGTGATGATTTAAAGTGTGGTTAAATGCGAAAGTGGTTAATCGCTGCACAAAAATGTGTATTATACTTATTAAAGAATTTGAGTCTAATTTGTTTCTAAAGGGAAACTAACTTATGAAACAAAGTTTTGCTGTGATTTTTAAAGGGGCCATTATGATGTTCAATCAACCTTATTTATAAAGCACTGTAGGACCTTAGTGAACAAACACAATCTGCAGAAGAATCCTATTTCTGAGGAATCTCAAGCTCCTTCTTCCTAAGCTGTTCGTGAACCATCCTATGACGATCGAGCATATGGATAGCCTCCTGGTCTTTGTCTCAATCAGCACTGAACACAGAACCATTAACAGACCAGATGTGCAATGCACCTTTATCCTGGATTAGCATAAATAGCTAAATCAAATAAACACAAGCATGTGATTTCCAAACTGATCAGACATTGGGAGGCCCTCTCTGACCTACCCAGTGGAAACCTTCTGACCTTCTGGGACCTTTGAGTGGTCTCTGTTTTTTGTTTTTAAATACCACACAAAGCGTGCAATCAAATGTCCCATTGCTATTAGAGAAAATATATGTAGGTTTATACATATTTTTTTCTACAGGCCTCCTGTATGTTTGATGTGTTTATGAAAGCTTTCTGAAATCTATGCATAACCTTTGATAGATAATGCGTAACGCAGATATTTAAATCTGGTGTTGGAGGAAAGTTTATGACATTTGCCATTTCATGGCGTGAATGAGTGCTCAATCTATGAGTGGTTACTATATGAGTGGTAGGAAAGGTTGAAAAGGTTTATAGAACTTGCAGAGATGCTTTCCCACATGGGACTGGACCCTGTGTTAATGTAGGGTGTTTTATGCACAAAAGAAGATCTGAAGTGCCCTGAAGCACCTATTGATTGGAGGAGCACCTTGGGTTGACTCCAAATCAGCTGCTTAAAACCACTCAAACACAATGAACTTGCACTACATCTCGTCACCAAAACAACCTACAAAACGTGCTGCTGGAAACTGCCAAGCACCTCAGGCAACGTGAATCACTGAGACTCACCCAGTATCCTGCTAGAAAGATCTTGATCCAACCCTCTGTGCATACTCAACTCTGCTGAACGCCCAAAGCCGAGAAACCGCTCAATTAGAACTTCCAGCTGTCAGACTGCCACTAGGTCACTAAGGGTGTCCTCAGAGATGGTTTGCTCCTACCTGCTGAGAGAGCTTGTGTGTTTGTAGCTCTGTGTAGCTTTGCTCTTCTGTTTACCACTCTGGTGTTAAAAAGCAATCAAATATACAGGGCCTTCAAAAAATTGCATATTGTGATAAAGTTCATTATTTTCTGTAATGTACTGATAAACATTAGACTTTCATATATTGTAGATTCATTACACACAACTGAAGTAGTTCAAGCCTTTTGTTTTAATATTGATGATTTTGGCATACAGCTCAAAAAAATCTGCATATTTCATCCGACCAATAAAAGATTGAGGGGTAAGTGAATCATGTACATTGTCTGGTTCTGGCATTAGAGCAGGGCAACTGGGTGACTGTGAGGTGCAGTAGTCATGGGTCAAAACACCGCTCTTCCATTCCGATCAGAACATCAAACAGGTTCTTCCCACTGAGAAACCTGATGAAAGTGCTCTAGCATTTGGCGACTCTATTGTACAGAACTTGAAATAGAGACAGAAGCCACAATAGTCCAATGTTTACCGGTAGCCAAAAGTAATTTCACATCTTGTCAAATTTAAAAGTGCTAGCTAATGCTAAATGTAAAAGCACTAATGATGTTCGAAAGAGGTCTGTGAACTCGCAAGTACCATGTCAGACATTGTAATATGCTCTGGTCCTCCTGGTTACTGGGGTGATGAAATACACAGCAGACTGCTGGGTCTCAATGGCTGGATGTCTATGTGGTGCCTGCAGAATAACATAGGTTTTACTGACAGTTGGAAGAGTTTTGGGGCAGACCTGACCTGTTGAAAAGAGATGGGCCTTACTTTTGCCATTTTAACGACAGGAAAATGGTCCATTTGGCTGGGCACATTGTCAAAATGTGTTGTCCCTATTCTCCTAATAACTAATGGGTGTTTTTGAGGCTTTAACATGCAATAAAACCAATCAGAGTCTCATCTCCTATTCCCTTTAAGAGCAAGTTGCACTCGCGCCATGGTGGATTGCTATTTACGTGACAGAACACTGACTTGTTAAATACACTAAGGAGTTAGGAAAATATTTTGCTGAAATTACGTGTTAAATGGCCATCTTTTAGCCGCCTGCGTTGGATGCAGGCTTTCAGATAGCTCCGTCTGATGAATTAGTTTATATTTATATATGTGTTTGTGTATTGGCATGATTGTTTAATTAATTAGCCAATTTAATTTGTCAGTAGCAACAGGCTAAACTGCAAATAATTTGATACAGGCAATGACTGTCCATTACATTTTTAAATGTATGTAGCTTACACAACAAATCACATCCCTGTGTGTAATAAGCAAAGTCAATGCGCGCTGTTGACCTGCCAGAGGCACATTTTCTACTAACACATCTTTTTAAATAACAAAAAAATACTTTAGTAACACTATAGTGCCTCTGTCCTGCAGGTCCACCAAGCCCACTGAATGAGCTGCATGAGGCTGGCTATCGACCCAGGGTTGATGCAGTTGAGCACGAATGACCACTTAAGGTCATAGGAAGAAGATGTCCACTTTGGTGGCCCAAGAGTGCCATATATGGCTCAACCTAGCTGAGATGAGGGACTCAGACAACAAAAACTGGATGATGAGTAACTTCTAATGCTAAATTCAGAAAAAAATGTAGGTGCTAATTATTGACCTAAAACCCTACATGAAAATAACCTAGAACACTGTCTGTTAACTCTTCTTCATCAGTTAGAACCTAGGTGTGCTGTTTGACAGCAATCTAGTGACGAAAAAGACAGGGAATATCTTGGTTATGTATGTAAACCTCATTCTCTGATGGAAGGAATGGAGATATTGTGTTCTCGCCACAACCATCGAACTATCGCTGAGAGCTGGGACTCGGTTCTCGGCTCCTCAGCAAATTTGTTTATTGGTTGCACCTGTCGCCCTTTATACCGGTATGATGGGGAGTGGCATAGGATTGTTTAACCACTTGGCAAATTTCATTGTTGTTTTCTAAGCAGAGTGAATCAGGGGTCCAAGATTTTCTGTGACGTGAGGGGCTAGCAGACGGTCAGTTTAGCCAGTCTGTCTGCTTCCTGACCTGGGCCCTAGTTAGTCAAGTACAAGCTCTAAGACTATGTGCCATATTTAGAGAGAAGAGCGGCAGCACCCCAGGAGGGATATTCAACAGCTCAGGTCAGCCCCAAAACCCATCCAATTGTCTATGAAACATTCTGTCTATGTTGTTCTGTAGGCACCACTTAGACATCCAGTCAATGAGAGCCAGCAGTGTGTTGTGTATTTCATCACCCTGGAAGCAGTGTCTGACATCATACTTGTGAGTTCAAGCACTCTCTCTTTAATGTTATATTTTTAGTGACTCAGATGAATTGTTTAGTATATCTATAGATTTTATTTAATGCAAGTTGTGATGATTTAACATCTGAATCCGTGAATGTTTTAATTTTAACAAACAAAAATGCTCCAAAGAATTTTTGAAATAAATTTAATAAAAAAAACTAATGAAAATATAAACCATTTGCCATCACACACAAAACAGATTTTTTTATATATCCGAAACAGCAGTATAGACCGCTTTTAGGAGAAAGGGGAAAAGACTTATAATACAGTTGAACGTGTAAGACTAGATTTGATAATTATACTCTTTTTAAAGTGGAGTTGTGAATATGTCATTTGTGAAATAGCATGATTTTTCAAAATTTTCTGTGTTGATTCCAAAACTTTTCCAGGTTTTTCATGACCATATGAAAGAGACTAATTCTAAAACCTCTCTGTCTGCATAGCTATTACCTTGCATTTATCACATGTAACTGACAGAGAGAGAAACTATACAGGTGGCAAGATGAATACCATCATCACAGTGAGTAACGGATGAATTGATGAACAAACAAAGTGAATGAGCGCTTAGGGAGAAATAAAACCGAGCAGAAAAAGAAAACGAACGGCTGCATTACACAGTTTTAGATTAAAAGCAAACGATCAACAGTCAAATTAGTCAGATTAGTTTGATAGTATCAGAAATATGAAGGGAATTTAGTTATATTTTATTGCTTTCAACAACAGGGAGTGATAAACAAAGAGCGAAGCTACACGGAGCTACAAACACACAACCTCTCAGCAGACAGGAGCCTGTTGCCGAGAAAAATATGTATTTGGTGTAATGCAAATGTTTATGCAGTTTAAGGATGAAAAATTATTTTCACACACTGTACATTATTGTTTCCCCTCTAAGCCCTGCCTTCCTGTCGATTTGTACAAAACTCATCATTCTAAAAGGTGTGCGAGGTGTGCTCTGATTGGTCATCTATCCAGTGCATTGTGATTGGCCGAATACTTCAAGTGTCTGTTGGAAATGTTACGCCCCTTACCATAACATGATTCTGTGTCCCAGCGCTATAACACAAATACTATAAAAGCCATTAAAAATGAGGCATTCGTTGCATCCAATGCGGACATATTTACTGGATTATAATGACTTAGTACTGTCTTTTTCTGCATTGTGTTGCATTGCAAGCTAACATGACCATGTCTGCATTCTTGATCGGAGAACGACAAGCACTACCCTTCATTGGTCAAAACTTGTGCTTGAATAGTAAGTAGCAGATTCTTTTTTTTTTTTTTTTTTATAAGAAAACATAACTTACTTACAGGTGTCAGACTGTCCTTGCAATGTTGGAATTGCTCCCCACTTTATAGCAAAGGCAGTGTTTGTTTTTGTACACTCTAATATTTGGGTTGGACTATTCTGGAACAGTGTTGTAAATACAACTTTAAATTTTTTACAATTTTAAATTGCATCATATGACCTTTTAATTGTTTCAATAGACATTATCAG
Organism: Puntigrus tetrazona; assembly: GCF_018831695.1. Lineage (NCBI taxonomy): Eukaryota > Metazoa > Chordata > Actinopteri > Cypriniformes > Cyprinidae > Puntigrus > Puntigrus tetrazona. The sequence continues at coordinate 8,877 of NW_025048135.1, forward strand.
CAGCACTTGGGAAACTGCGGTCTTCAGTGTGCGTGATTCAAACAAGATCTGTTACAGAACTCACAGACAAAAAGAGCATATGCTTTCTAACAGCAGAAATCAAAGTGAGCTTTCAAAAGTCCTTTTACACAAATATCCACATGAAGAGAACAAGGAATGATAAGTAACTTACTGAATAGCCCTAAGTCTCATTTGCATAGACACTTGGGAAACAGTGTGAGTCAGTGTGTGCTCTCAGCTGGGTATTGTTAATAGCTGCGTTGACTTAATGTAACACACATTAACAAGGACAAATACTGAATTCAATAATGAAATGCAATAACTGAAAATTGTGTGTAAAATCTTATCATTATACGTTACTTGACATGCTATTCTCCTATTTGATACTGTTATGCAATCTGTATTGTTATTGTATTGTATTTAATAATAAACAATTGCTAAAAGCGCTATATAAATAAAGGTGACTTTATTGTGAATTATTGCAGAAGTCTGCAGTATTGGTTGATTTAGTCATGAACTGTCAAAAAAAATACTATTACCATATCTCTTGTATCACTTGCACTATTTTTTTGATTGTGTGGATGTACATAAAAATGGTATTAAAGTATTAATTTGATCTTACTTATTATATATTGAACGTGAAATGGATAGAATGATTAATCAATTTTTTTTTCTTTTAACGAGGCTGCTGCTATACAAATGCCAAACAACAGTAAATCAGTCTCATGAAACGATATAAAATAACACAGGAATAATGAACATGTATCCAGACATTATCACAAATTATTACACAGCTTCAAGTAATACTTGATTTTGATTGGTCAGTCGCCACATTCCACCGGTAAAACTAATAGCACAGGCTGATCCGAGTAACTCTCCTGCAGTCGGCGTGGTTCACTCGCTGGGAACATTTTTTCTTTGTGGAAACATGTCATCCTGGTATCACAGACTTCCTCTCGTATTTCATACAAACACAGCTGCTGCAATTATTCTTTTGTAGACTATACTGATTATGTGATAAATAACACACTGGTCAGATTTTGAAACCTTTTGTCTTAAGTCAATATCTTTATTGCCATAATTATTTTCTGTGGTGAAATTGTGTGTAAAACGTGCAATAACTGCACCATCTAGATTGAACTTGACGCTTCCTAGCAACGGTTTCTTCACTGAAGCTTTGCTTTCAAATATTTTTTATCAAGGTTTTATGTCTAATTATTTACTTAAGTCATGTAATAAGCTGTATAAATGTACATTCAGCAGTTGTTATCGCAGAATGACATGTTGTATACGAATGAAGGGCTTTATATAACCTGCTGGATGTACATTATCCCTTACTTTTAAAAGGATAGTTTGGGTCCTTGATTACAGCTGAGCCATGTACAAAGCTGCTCATTACATCAGCATCACTGCACCTGTGACCTCTGTACATCTGCATCACTGTTCCACTGCATTGAAGAAATGCTTTTAAAATGTCACTTTTGAAGTTAAATTTAATGGGTAAATAAAGATACTAATATTTTTATAAAAACAATAATTCACATTTAATGGGTGCACTGGGGCTTTAATATCTCTTACTGTACGTTATCCTTATTTATTTGACTACACTGAAGTGTGATCAATCGCAATCAAGTATTACAGAGAGCTGTGCAAAAATATCCCATAATAACGATGCACAAAAGGCTCCAGTGATAATGAGTGAACAGCATTACGTAAGCAGTCAAGACGGATCTGTAGGTCTTGGATCACAGGAGAGAGAGAGAGAGAGAGAGAGACAGAGAGAGAGAGAGAGAGAGAGAGAGAGAGAGAGAGAGAGAGACAGAGAGAGAGAGAGAGAGAGAGAGAGAGAGAGAGAGAGAGAGAGAAGAGAGAGAGAGAGAGAGAGAGAGAGAGAGAGAGAGAGAGAGAGAGAGAGAGAGAGAGAGAGAGAGAGAGAGAGAGAGAGAGAGAGAGAGAGAGACAGAGAGAGAGAGAGAGAGAGAGAGAGAGAGAGAGAGAGAGAGAGAGAGAGAGAGAGAGAGAGAGAGAGAGAGAGAGAGAGAGAGAGAGAGAGAGAGAGAGAGAGAGAGAGAGAGAGAGAGAGAGAGAGAGAGAGAGAGAGAGAGAGAGAGAGAGAGACAGAGAGAGAGAGAGAGAGAGAGAGAGAGAGAGAGAGAGAGAGAGAGAGAGAGACAGAGAGAGAGAGAGAGAGAGAGAGAGAGAGAGAGAGAGAGAGAGAGAGAGAGAGAGAGACAGAGGAGAGAGAGAGAGAGAGAGAGAGAGAGAGAGAGAGAGAGAGAGAGACAGAGAGAGAGAGAGAGAGAGAGAGAGAGAGAGAGAGAGAGAGAGAGAGAGAGAGAGAGAGAGAGAGAGAGAGAGAGAGAGAGAGAGAGAGAGAGAGAGAGAGAGAGAGAGAGAGAGAGAGAGAGAGAGAGAGAGAGAGAGAGAGAGAGAGAGAGAGAGAGAGAGAGAGAGAGAGAGACAGAGACAGAGAGAGAGAGAGAGAGAGAGAGAGAGAGAGAGAGAGAGAGAGAGAGAGAGAGAGAGAGAGAGAGAGAGAGAGAGAGAGAGAGAGAGAGAGAGAGACAGAGACAGAGAGAGAGAGAGAGAGAGACAGAGACAGAGAGAGAGAGAGAGAGACAGAGAGAGAGAGAGAGAGAGAGAGAGAGAGAGAGAGAGAGAGAGAGAGAGACAGAGAGAGACAGAGAGAGAGAGAGAGAGAGAGAGAGAGAGAGAGAGAGAGAGAGAGAGAGAGAGAGAGAGAGAGAGAGAGAGAGAGAGAGAGAGAGAGAGAGAGACAGAGAGAGAGAGAGAGAGAGAGAGAGAGAGAGAGAGAGAGAGAGAGAGAGAGAGAGAGAGAGAGAGAGAGAGAGAGACAGAGACAGAGAGAGAGAGAGAGAGAGAGAGAGAGAGAGAGAGAGAGAGAGAGAGAGAGAGAGAGAGAGACAGAGAGAGAGAGAGAGAGAGAGAGAGAGAGAGAGAGAGAGAGAGAGAGAGAGAGAGAGAGAGAGAGAGAGAGAGAGAGAGAGAGAGAGAGAGAGAGAGAGAGAGAGAGAGAGAGAGAGAGAGACAGAGAGAGAGACAGAGAGAGAGAGAGAGAGAGAGAGAGAGAGAGACAGAGAGAGAGAGAGAGAGAGAGAGAGAGAGAGAGAGAGAGAGAGAGAGAGAGAGAGAGAGAGAGAGAGAGAGAGACAGAGAGAGAGAGAGAGAGAGAGAGAGAGAGAGAGAGAGAGAGAGAGAGAGAGACAGAGACAGAGAGAGAGAGAGAGAGAGAGAGAGAGACAGAGACAGAGAGAGAGAGAGAGAGAGAGAGAGAGAGAGAGAGAGAGAGAGAGAGAGAGAGAGAGAGAGAGAGAGAGAGAGAGAGAGACAGAGAGAGAGACAGAGAGAGAGAGAGAGAGAGAGAGAGAGAGAGACAGAGACAGAGAGAGAGAGAGAGAGAGAGAGAGAGAGAGAGAGAGAGAGAGAGAGAGAGACAGAGAGAGACAGAGAGAGAGAGAGAGAGAGACAGAGACAGAGAGAGAGAGAGAGAGAGAGAGAGAGACAGAGAGAGAGAGAGAGAGAGAGAGAGAGAGAGAGAGAGAGAGAGAGAGAGACAGAGAGAGAGAGAGAGAGAGAGAGAGAGAGAGAGAGAGAGAGAGAGAGAGAGAGAGAGAGAGAGAGAGAGAGAGAGAGAGAGAGAGAGAGAGAGAGAGAGAGAGAGAGAGAGAGAGAGAGAGAGAGAGAGAGAGACAGAGAGAGACAGAGACAGAGAGAGAGAGAGAGAGAGAGAGAGAGAGAGAGAGAGAGAGAGAGAGAGACAGAGAGAGAGAGAGAGAGAGAGAGAGAGAGAGAGAGAGAGAGAGAGAGAGAGAGAGAGAGAGAGAGAGAGAGAGAGAGAGAGAGAGAGAGAGAGAGAGAGAGACAGAGAGAGAGACAGAGAGAGAGAGAGAGAGAGAGAGACAGAGAGACAGAGAGAGAGAGAGAGAGAGAGAGAGACAGAGAGAGAGAGAGAGAGAGAGAGACAGAGACAGAGAGAGAGAGAGAGAGAGAGAGAGAGACAGAGACAGAGAGAGAGAGAGAGAGAGAGAGACAGAGACAGAGACAGAGACAGAGAGAGAGAGAGAGAGAGAGAGAGAGAGAGAGAGAGAGAGAGAGAGAGAGAGAGAGAGAGAGAGAGAGAGACAGAGACAGAGACAGAGAGAGAGAGAGAGAGAGAGAGAGAGAGAGAGAGAGAGAGAGAGAGAGAGAGAGAGAGAGAGAGAGAGAGAGAGAGAGAGAGAGAGACAGAGAGAGAGACAGAGAGAGAGAGAGAGAGACAGAGACAGAGAGAGAGAGAGAGAGAGACAGAGAGAGAGAGAGAGAGAGAGAGAGAGAGAGAGAGAGAGAGAGAGAGAGAGAGAGAGAGAGAGAGAGAGAGAGAGACAGAGACAGAGACAGAGAGAGAGAGAGAGAGACAGAGAGAGAGAGAGAGAGAGAGAGAGAGAGAGAGAGAGAGAGAGAGAGAGAGAGAGAGAGAGAGAGAGAGAGAGAGAGAGAGAGAGAGACAGAGACAGAGAGAGAGACAGAGAGAGAGACAGAGAGAGACAGAGAGAGAGACAGAGAGAGAGAGAGAGAGAGAGAGAGAGAGAGAGAGAGAGAGAGAGAGAGAGAGAGAGACAGAGAGAGAGAGAGAGAGAGAGAGAGAGAGAGAGAGAGAGAGAGAGAGAGAGAGAGAGAGAGACAGAGAGAGAGAGAGAGAGAGAGAGAGAGAGAGAGAGAGAGAGAGAGAGAGAGAGAGAGAGAGAGAGAGAGAGAGAGAGAGAGAGAGAGAGAGAGAGAGAGAGAGAGAGAGAGAGAGAGAGAGAGAGAGAGAGAGAGAGAGAGAGAGAGAGAGAGAGAGAGAGAGAGAGAGAGAGAGAGAGAGAGACAGAGAGAGAGAGAGAGAGAGAGAGAGAGAGAGAGAGAGACAGAGAGAGAGAGAGAGAGAGAGAGAGAGAGACAGAGAGAGAGAGAGAGAGAGAGAGAGAGACAGAGAGAGAGAGAGAGAGAGAGAGAGAGAGAGAGAGAGAGAGACAGAGAGAGACAGAGAGTTGAGGAAAGAGTGTGGATGCAGTTAATGCTGTCCTAATCTGCATTTTAAAGCTTTCCAAAGCAGATTAATGCTATTTCACTTCATCCACAGAAGCACGTCAGGCTCACGAAATGTTCTATTAACTTTTAGCATGTAATGCTGCTTCATCGGACCACAAATCATCTTAGATATCAATATGCTGTTATGTCTGATGAAAAATGTGGGCGAGGAAAAGGGCACCACACACACACACACACGCTTCTCAGCCTCGCTCTCAGGAGCCTGCAGCACGCCGCGTTACAGCTCAGGTTTAAAAATATCTCAGCAGCCTCATTCAAATTCAGCTCCAACTAAATGTCCACATGCTTCTTCTCTCTGGAGCTTTTATTAATGGCTCAGGCTGTTATGTTGCGAGGTGTTCCTATGATATAATTGACATTTTTCAAGGAAAGAAATCATCATATTTTTAATTATTTCTTGTTTGTTTGTTTTTGTAACTTTCTCTGAGCAAATCCCTAAATCCATCCTTAATCCATCCAAGCAGTATTTGCAACATTATGTCATGATGTATGAAGCATTTAGTGGTAATTTAAATGGAAGAATGTTAAGTATTATGGTACAAATAGCAGGCGTTACTGTCAATTTTCATCTAAATTGGGTGCAATTAATGATGGAAAAAAAATCAGTGTTGAAATGATTAAATCATCCGGTGCATTCTGCCCCAGCACAGACCTGCACACTATATCATTGCTTTGAACATGATGCAGGATGACGACTCACTATGTGATGCAGCCTATTGGAATACAGTTGTATGTTTTCACAATTTCATATTTTAAAAAACAACAAATTTGTGTCTGTTTTTGCTCAATTTCGCCAATGAAAATGGTCCCTATCAAAGCCACAGCAGAATGATTTCAGAGCAAAACGGTGGTTATTAAATTATTAAGGACTACCTGGGCTGAAATTTCAGCTGAGCACTGAAGCTGGATTTGGCCTGAATAAATCCTGTTTTAGGCAAGATGGACATATGGTTCCTCATCTCTTTACACACCTTGAATGTCAATCTCAGAGCTGTGCTGGCCCTTAAAAGAAAAAAGAAAAGAAAAAAATCAGCAAATATTCACATTCTCAATGAATCAGAAAAACAGACTGAAACATAACAACAAAACAGATCACATTTAGTGAAGCAGCTTTAGAGCAATTGATTAGTGGCTTAAATGCTCAAGCCATCAGCCATTAAAGAAATATTGATGTTGCTCTATAATAATGGTCTGTCATATTCTGGATTGATCACAAATGTATTGCACTTATTATTATTGTACTCTTACCAATGAGTAATAGAACAGATGGCGTCATACTGTAGGTACAGAGATACAGAGTGCAACAAAAGGAAATAAACCTGCTATGACTGACTACGTTTACATGGAGATCAGTAGTCCAATTATTTATTACTTCCTATAAATAAGGACTTAATATGGGTTTGTAATTATTTGTCATGCTGTAAATGGAAACAGATGAAAAGTTGTTGAAGGCATGCTCTTTAATCGCAGTCAACATCGTAGATTCTTAATCAGTCTTAGTCTTGTTAAAATCTGAATATTGTTGTCCATGTCAATGACATGCAAATTACTAAACCAAAATTAAATACACCTGTGACTTCCAATGAGTGGTTAGACGATGACCTCTGTATACAGCCTTAGTTACAGAGAACTGATAGGGAGTTTACTTATTACTAATTACACATAAAAAAACCACCTAATTGTGAAAAGATATATTAAGGGATTACATTCCAAATAGAAGACTGATTGTGGAGAAAATGTTTAAGCCAATTGATTTTTATCAATTGAGAAATTTAAGCCACCCTTTTTATACAAATTTAAAATAATGAAAATATCATGAGTTTTATTTTTCCAAAGACATTTAAGGCCGAAAAAGCCTGTTTGTTCTCTATTCAGGTTTTTTTCACCTGCAGGCCATAATTTAAGTCTCTTCAGTCTCTCAGGCGGTGACAGATCTTCCGTGATTTTCAGGCGATTCCCAGTCAGAAAATCAGTGTTTGTTGATTATCCTGTGGCCTTTATAGTGTGGGATGTGCCACATCAACAACATCAGGGAATTTATCCTTTAATTGTGTCAGAAGACCCTGACATATTGATAAGCTCCTGGCAGACATTCAAGCTCAGTAGAATTTCAAGCACGTCTTTTTTGTGTGTGAGTCACTGAAATCAACTCTTTAACCTCGTGAAACAGTGGTTCCCATCATTCCAGAGATTTGTTCCGTGTTCTTACGGATCACATCTTTCATATCTTTGATCATTCGCGAGTATTCGCCAATCAACTTTTTCTATTCATCTAATCTGTTCTTCAACAATTGAGAGAGCTCGAAAAGTTGTGAAGAGATACTTGTAGAATCTAGTACTTCTAAGTTCTTCTAAGTTTAAGAGTTTCTGGAAGCGGCAGAATTATCTCTTACATCATCATAATCTCAGAATCATGCAAACTATCTTTTCGTACAGTAACTGCAGAAGCATTGTCAAGACGCTCCATTGCTTGTTGACATTAGCAGGAGTACTCAGAGTGGATTTTCTTGTACTTTTTCTTTTTTCTCATTGTTGTTGTTTACAAAGTCATTATTACAGACAATATTTTATGATATCTTATTCATTTCACTGAAACTATAACAAACAGCTTGGGATTTATGTATTTTCAATACAATAATTCAATTCATTTTCGAGACTGGACAACCTGACATGAAGCAAACAGGAACTTAGAAAGCACAAAATAGATGACATAATTAACTGAACACACATGAATACAAAAGAGTCCAACTACATGACAATCATCTAGAACTAAACACTGAAAAACCTGAAAGAACCATTATATTCATATCTAAAAGGCAGCTCATGTTTAAAATCCAAGTCTACTTGTGGTAATAATTCCAGACATATGTGTAGTTTATTCCTGCATTATGACATGCATAAAGAAATATGTTTTAGGTCAGTTCATCACTTGTATTGGCAGTGTGTAAATCGAGTATGCACAAACTCCATATTTCCAGATTGCTTATCCTGTGTGAACCAACAATTGATTAATAGTAGACTACTCAATCAAATTGACTTTTCTGCTCTGACTCCCTCATTGAAATATGAAATGTTTCAGACAATTTTTGTGGAAAAGGTGGAGAAAATTAAAGCTAGGCTTACTATATTGTAGAATGGGCATCATAGAATGGGCATCATTGGGAGATGCCTGTGCATAACTACATAACTCTGCTAAGATTATGTAAACAGCTGGATCTAAGAAAGTGGTTATAATTTACGGGATTAAGACAAAAAATTTGTGTACACACACTACAGTTTTTTTACGTTTTTACGTAAATCATTGTTTAAACTCGCGGTCAGCAGTTAGGCACCTAAAATAAATGGCTTGTCGCTGATTCACCTCTTTCTGGCTGTTTAGAATTCCATCAGCAATCCAGTTTATAGAGATCAGTGGCTAATGTGGATTAAAAATATGTGATGTGTTGATAAAAATATAAATTGTGCAATTTACCTGCTTTGAACTTCGATGCTGTCCTGATATAGCCGATCAAACATGCAGATTTTTAGGTCAATATTTGGCTTGGTCATCCATACAGGTGCATTCTCTGCCACCCCACAAACTGAAACCACTATCTTCAAACAGAAATGTCAGGTTAATCTACTGAGCTGTTAAAGCAAATATAAAACTATATTTAATGTGAAATCTATACCGATTCACAACTAGGTTGAGAAAACGTGATTTGGAAATCCAGTTTTGCCTCCCTGGAATCATTGGTGTGAAGATGATGGGTAGTTTGACACTCATAAATGGGCCGACATCACCAACATAAGCCTGCAGAAAGATGAACAATCTGTCACTTTCCATTTAAATCTCTCACCAAAATGAGATTACCTATGAATAAATTGCTATTGATTGTTTTTCATTGCAAAATTTCTATTAATGCTGTCTTCTAGTAAAATTGTTATGATGCTCCCTTAGTGGGAAGCTCTTTGCTCTTGGATTACTCATTTGTAATTCGCTTTGTGTATTCAAACTACTTGTTACATTGCACTTAATAATGGTTATTCTTGGTTTAAACCATGATTTTAAACCCAATTAAAAGGTACATTTCATGCTTAGAATTGAGCAATTCTTTTTACCGTGGTTATGAAACCTTGTTACAGAGCAGGGTTAACAATGTTTTAGGGGCTTAGCAACAGAAAAAAAAGAGACTGGAAAGGTAAAAATTAAACAAAGTCCATTCAGGAAAAATTCTATATATAACATGAAGATGTAGAATGCAAGAGCCATTATGTAAACATATTGCATCCAATCAAGACACTAACGCACAAATATGCAACTAAGAATGTTAAAGGAACGCAAATAACTCGTAACTTTGAGTTTTACCGTTTTTGAATCCATTCAGCCAATTTCTGGGTCTGGTGATATCACTTTTAGCATAGCTTAGCATAGATCATTGAATGTGATTAGTCCAGAAGCATCTTGTTTAAACATGGCCAAAGCGTAGTCAAAAGAGTTGCCATTGTAAGTGACAATGCAATGATATCACGCAGCGCCTGACGAAAAGAGTCCCCAGATTGCAAGACACGCTCCCTGTACAAGCAAAGAGGGTCTGGCTGTTTCTGTTATGTCAGAATAAGAGTACAGTTCCTAGTCATATCAGCTTAGAAAACTACAACTTTTCATTTTCTGTTGGGCTTAGTACACAATGTTACTATAGAAGAGTAAAATTTTAATTCTCTGGGGGAGTTGTGGAGAATGAGCCTGTTTTCATAAAAAGTGGAGTGTTCATAAATGTTCAGCTTGAAATGTGAATTAATTGTTAAACCCTGAAGTAATATAACCCATGTACAAGGATTGTTTACTGTTTTACATTATTTTTCTTAATTTTGTGTAAATGGTCAATGTGTTCATACCTCTCCAACACTAAACTCAGTTGACTCGAAGCTGCTAGTCTCCACTAATCCTGGATCAGCCATCAGAACCTCATCAGGGCTACGACTGCCAACACCTATCATTACATGTAAGGAGAATTACAAAATGGATATATTAAGGTATGCATAAAAATATACAATTATGTAAAGGGTTAAGGTTAGGCCTTGTGTTACCTGGTTTAAGGTCAGTGTGATCGATTTCTCCTGTGTTCTCTGTGCCTGATGGGGTTTCTGCTGTGTTCTCTACATTTACACTGGACATCTCAGCACTGTCAGTTTTACCATAAACCTGGGCAGAGAGATTGACTATATAAATTAAGTTTAAACAAAGAGCAGGTCATGCAGCGTATTCCTGACATGGCTGCACCAATGATACTGTGTTAATGAAACCACACCTTTCTTTGTGACCACAGTGGTCCATACATAAGGCACTACAAGAGGAATTATTTTATAGATGTATCAGTATTGTTTACCAGTTTGTTTGTGAAGGACTGCTGAAAGGGGCCGTTGGTGATTGGGGTCAGCATGTAACGAGTGCCTAAGGCTCCTCTGTTTGTTAAGGTGATTACTCGTGAAACTTTCTGTCCAACCACATGAGCACCAAAATTCACAAGACACTCATCAACAACCACCTGGGAAAAAAATGAAGATATATTGTTATCAAAAAAATAAGAGCTTTTTATCTTGTGTTAAATCTGTGATTGATAATGTAATCTCCTTACCTCACATTTTTTCTTGGAGCACTTAATGGAAACAGAAAAAGGGCCAGTAGCTGACTGAAAATGAATCATTCCACCCAAATCCACATCAAGCTAAAACAAATATTGAATATTTATTACTAAGAATTCTACAGTTGGTTTCCTTATATTTACAAGGTAATTGTAAAATACTAGGTGATGCAAATATAAGAGGTGGAAAAACATTACCAAAGGTATAAATATAACCTCTAGTTCACAAGTCATGCCTGCAGACATAGGCCCTGGTGGCTCAAAACTGAAAAAAGTCACAAATGTATTGAATTAGAAAACAAAAGCAAACATATTTATAGTGAAATTTATTATTGAGGTTTCACTTTATTTTGATAACAACCTTTAACACATTCTGATGACTATAAATAATGTTGCACCTACATATCTACTGATTCTCATTAGAGTGTTTGTAGAGTATTAGCAGAGTGGTGTAGTCAAGGCCATATACAGGTATGCTCACTTTTTGCCAAGGGCTGTTTGAGTATTACAAATTCTAAGGATCAATATTTGTATATACCCTCGGTATTGTTTTGCTATTTCACGAGTCCGCAATTTACTGTAATGTTTAGCCCCTTTCAGGCTCAACTCCAGATAGGAGAAGAAGGGTGGGCCAAGTGATATTCTGCATGGGCCAGTAGGTCCTACATGCCGAGTAGGCCTCTCCTCGAGAGACCGGTCTCTTCCCCCCGTGCATGCATGCTGGTGTCTTCGTGGGTCCAGGAAGGGTGCATGAAGGGACTTGCCACGCCACCAGGGAAGCAAGCAGTCAGACTCCGTAGTCCCTACGAAGACTGCACACGAGTACCAGGATGCCGGGCTGTTTATCCCTTTTGACTGCCGACCGGAAGAAGCGAAGGAGAAGCCGCAGGAAGAAGCCGCCGCCCGGAGCAGAGAGGGGAGCGCGTGCGACTGCTGGACTCCGCCCCTTATCTGGACCCTTCCCCTTGGAACACTACCCGACCTACACTCTCCCTGCAGCACGATGGGGACACCAGTTGGACACTTTTTCCCCTGGACACTATTTTGTACATTTTTGTTAATAAAAAGCCTCTCCGAGGCCTGACGCCACACCCACTGTGTCTGTCGTTGGCTCCTCACGCCACACTGATGCAGAATGCGGGCAAGGTGGAGCTTAGACAGCACAGTTGGGCAACACCTGATGATGTCATCCCCTCTCACTCGTAAATTCTGGGATAACCCACGCCGGGATGGAGGAACGATGGAGACTCGCTCCCAGCCACCAGAAAGGGTAGGTGATGTTTGCTTTTACTGTCATTTAGCCAGTGGCTGGTTGAGCTTGTCGACGAATTCCCGGTTTCTCTGTCCCGGTGCGAGAGGGGAGTTGCCCGGAGAGGAATCCCTGCCCCGCCAGCTTGACGGGGTTGATGCTTGGGGAGGGGAATGTGACGAGTCGGCTGCCCCTTCCCTTGATTGTCACCATCACCCCGTCCTTTATTCCGCCCTTCATCAGGCCTTCATCAGGCTCCCGACGGGAGTGGGCATGTCTGAGAGAGGAGGCGTGGCATTGGACAGATCTGGTGGCGTGTGACGAGGCACACCTGAATTGGATCGAACCTCGTCACGCCGCGGTTAAATGCTGAGCGCGCCTCTCCTCGAGAGACCGGTCTCTTCCCCCCGTGCATGCACGCTGGTGTCCAGAAAGGGTGCGTGAAGGGACTCGCCACGCCGAGAGAAGCGAGCTTTGGACAATTTAAAATTCAGTAGTTTAAAATTAGCCCAATTCAGTGGCAAAAAAATGTAAACGAGTCTTTGCTGCAGTCCAATCATGAGTGGAGAATAAGGAGCAGTGGTGTAGTGATCCAGTCTTGGACCTGCAAGTTCAGAATGTTCAGAAATGCATCTTTGGGTGCATCCAACCCGGGATTGGATTGCAGCGATCAACCTGAAGTCATCGCACTTTCATGTGTCGATTCTTCTGTGCCACAGGACATTTCTGCTTTTTGCATTCAAAGGTCAGGCCTTTCAGTGCAATTTCCTATCTGTTGGGCTGTCCTTGTCCACGTACGTTATGGAGGAGGCCCTTGTTCCACTGAGAAATGTGCATTCTCAACAGAGCAAACTCTGTTCAACTCAGATGATCTCTTATCTCGGCACGGAGTTGTATTCGGTCAAACAGACAGCACGCCTCATGCAGGAATGTGCTTAGTTGTTATTTAACTGCATGAATATGTTCAAGAGAAAGACGTCAGTCCCAATGAAATATTTTCAGAGCTGTAGCTGCATTCACGGAGTTGGGTCTGCTCAATATGAGGCCAATTCCACTTGGTCCAGACTTGTGTCTAGAGTTGCTAGCAGTATAACTTGTCCTGGGCCATCTCAAGGGACTTGTTCGAGGCAAGCACTTGCTGTAATTTGGGAAGGATGGAACTTCCGCAACATTCCTGTTCTAAAAAGGTTCTCAGTGTTACCCTGAGTCTTGCTGAGTGGGTAGTGCTTTGACATAGCAAGCTGGCCTTTTTGTGGTATTCCTGCCTACACCAAAAAGAGAGGGTGCAGGAGACTCCCACAAGACACTGAAAGGGGCAGCATCCATGGTGCTTTGGTAGGAATTAAAAAAAAGACAATTTATAAAATATATTGAACATTTCTTGAGGAAAAACTGCATGAAAGAGTGTGTAGACACAAACCTACTGATTCTTTACAGAGTGTCTCATCTCATTTACATTGTTTGCCTAGTGGCAGCTGCCCTTTGGTTGTGGCCTACATAGCATAAAAAAAGCCGCAGTGACTTGCATGGATTGGAGTTCGAAAAGGCTGAGTGACAGGTATACTGTTTTTGAAAATTCTGACATCCTTGGGCTGCTGGAGGTGGGATATAGATTAATTTTATTATAGATGAACAAATAGATAGAACAAATGCCTTTTTACATAAGTTTTGCACTTGTTAACACTATCAGGTAGGTTTAGGGTTTGTCAGGAACGAGCAAGAATTAAGTTGCAGGTTTAAACTCGAATGTAATTTTTTGTCTCTAAACAAAAACCTGACTGGGGAGAGGGCCAAAATGAGACTGATCATATTTCTAAATGTAAGATATTAATGCGATGTGCTAAAACAGCGGCCCACCTCACTGAAACATGATCTTTAAGATTCTCTGACACTCCCAACAGCTTGCAGTAATTAGTCGCGTATGTGACATTTGTGAGAGTGACTTTCTTCTTGTAGATCTTCCCAACATCGCAATCCTGTTAATAAACAGTTAAAATAAAGTATTAAAGTTTTATATTTGACATGATATAAAGATGATGGCTACATCTAAAAATTTAGACTGCATTTACAACACTTAAATCTAATTCCCAGTGGAATTCCAAGCTATCACAAGTTGAGGTTGATGACCAACTTTTCTTAATGCCAAATTATGAAGATATTACGTTGCCATGAAAATGCAAATTCTTTAATTGAGGTGATCTGCATTAAAATCAAATGGTCACTCTACAAGAATTATATAAATAATTTTAAATACAGCTGTTCAAAACCATGAGTCAACCATGTCACAGAAAACTTTCATCTAAGTAATCATTAAGTTTGTTTGGGATTTCAGACAAATGTCATGTCTTAAGTCTTGCAAGCATGACTAAAAAATAGGATAAGTCAAAAAAATTAAATAGAACACAGCTATTATAATGGAAAAAGGCTACATTCAGTACCTTAAATAGAATAACCTTTGGTTTGCTGATGAATGGTGGTCCTTTTGATTCTCTACTCTTTACAGGCTTTTTTGACAATTTTGAAACCAAACTTTTATTCATGTCCATCTTTATGGTGGGATAAAATGTTTCAAGTTGAATATTTTCATCTGGTGTTGCCTAGAGGGACAAATATAAAAAAAGGTAATTGATATTTATTTTATCACAGTCAAATTAAAGCATCATTGATGGGTGGGTAAAAATGAGAGATTGCTATGTATAGCCTGTCAGCCTGTATTACTACTACCAATCATTATTTCCATACTGCCCTTGCGCCACTCCTGTGGCAGTCACATTTTACAAATTCCAAATTATTATCAGGAAACAAAATTTGTAATCAGACATTTGAAAACGGTGATTCTTTTGATAGAACTGTCACTTGCCTAAATGTTGCATCATCATTAAAAAAACATCTTTTTAAGCCATTTGTGCATTTACAGTCACATTCAAAACGTGCACATAAAGCTGCCTTGCAAATATCATATGGAGTTATTTTTCTTAGATTCTTGAGCTTAAGCGGACAAATACACAGAAAATCACATCAAAATGGCCATCCTAGCGAGTATCCTAGAACAGTCAGTTCTGTCTTAAGTAAATGTAATGTAATGTTTTTATTAATAGTTAAGTTTTCCACTGCAGGGCCATGGTAACACAAATGTTTACATATGATATACAGGTGTAAATAACACTACGTTATGGGCGTTATGGGTCCTGCCAAAATAAGATGCTGGTCCAGCTTTTTGTGGCACAAATTAAACCATTGCAAAATTAGGAATGTAGTCTGCAGAACATCAGAGTTGCAAAGACAGTGTAAATTTGAAACATAGGTAGTTTGAATCCATTAGTATGATAGAAGACCTTTATTTATAACAGAACCAAAGCTTACTGGATTTCCAAGAAGCACTTTAATATCTAAGAAGTGATGTTGATTTCTGGATGTAACAAATCAGTGTAAGTGTATTTAATTTAAACGATTACCATATACATTACTTTGAGTTTGTGTTCCCAAAGGCCAGAGAACTCAGGCTGGGCCAGGCTCATCTGTGCTTCATCTTCATCCTTTATTTCTCCATGCTCCCTCCACTTCTCCAGTTCTGCAGAATCTAAAGAGGAACTAATATCACTGTCGTCAACACTGTGGGACCAGACAGAAGATGCTCTGGAACTTGACATTACATGCCTTTCCTGAATTAAACACAACAAGAGGGAAAAAATGTCATCAAACCAGTATGTTCAACACTCAATCTAGCAGCAGTTGAAAATTACAAAAGTGTTGTGTTCAATCAGCTCTTCTTTTCCAGAACAGACCTTTTGTTTGTGTTCTGTTCTGGCTTGTGCTTTCAGGAGTGATATTGTTGCCTTGGAATATAAGGTTCTATCTGCTTTCTGAGTGGTTTTGAGATATTGAGCTTCAAGGTTTTTGCATTTTGTATAGCAAAAGTGATACAGGGAACAAATCCCTTTCCTACATGAAAATGACAGAGACCCTAAATGTATTCTAAATGTACAATAACAAAATGCTATAAAATTTTTAAATACTGTATATAAATTTTGGAGTAGGTCAAATGCAGATAGAACCTTCTAATTCTGACAAGTCATCTTGCAAAACATTAATTGAAGCAACAATTTTCAAGAAATACAAATACAAAATAGTACTTATAATTGGTTTCAAATTACATTCGAATTAGTATTGTAACAATGTGTCAATGTATAAGAAAGGTACATGTAATGTGAAAAGGACACATCAAGTATCACGTTGCTATGCTAACACATGTTGAGCTCTCACACTACTTAAATTAAGGAAAATAATTTACAACTTTGGAAGGTAATTAGTAAAAAAATGTTTTGCTTTATTAATATTTTTTTATTCAAATTAATGCCAGTTGTTTACGGCGATGCAAACAATTGTGGGTAATCTAGCAGCACTTCATGCACTTTTAGAATTCTGTGAAAGGACGACGAATTTGAAGGTTGTATTAGGAGTGTCCTACATTCTTTTCTAAAATGAAGATACTGGAGGTCGCAGCCTTCTAAATGAGGCTATTATGTGTTTCTGATGCATATTCATGCATTTATGACCTTAAAGTTGTTCTCCATCCTCTATCAAAAGTTATAATTTGGTCAAAACACTTCTAAAGTTCTCACCAGGTAAATTAAATTATTAAAAACATGGTCTACAAGTTTGGTTCCTTTCCCTCCAACACCACTGAATTTAATTTAATGCTCTCAATTCATGCTTTCATTCGTTATTCTAATGATATACAATTATGGTGAGTGTCACACTAAGCAATCAATGGTACCTCTCTCCTTGAATGTGCTGGAGGTAGTAGGTTCTCGTGAAGTTTCACACCAGGAGATTTTCTACTCTTTTCCTTCATGTTCTGTTCCAAAAGCAATTTAGCCACAATCTCCATTTGCCCCACTCTCTGTGTCTCCTCAAATTCCCTTCAACATAAAAAGGATAACAGATATATGAGAGAGATTACTGATTAAGGCTTAATGTTGTCAAATTTAGGACATTTTAAGAATTTAAAATTCTCACGCAATTTTCTTGTTGAAGCACTCCTGCAGTCTTTGTCTGTGAATGACTTCAGTGCTGTTTAATCCTTTGGCCTCCAACAACTCTGTCAAGTTTTGTTCTTGCTCTCTCTGCTTCTGTTCATAGGCTTTCTGTCGTTGTTTTCTAGCATACATAGTTTCCTAAGTATATGGAGAGAAGACCAATAAATGGCTTATACTGACCAACCAATAAATCAACCCATAAAGTTCTTTGTGTTACATGTCCAGTGCCGTTGTGGACACATATCATTGACACATTTGCCCTGTGTGAGACATATAATTAGTAACTATCAATATGCTTTTGTCTCTCATCTGTACATATTTACAATTACCTGAGTCAGGTCGCTCCATCAACATTTTCCACTACAGTGATATTTACACTCAAATTCTTTAATCCAAAAAGGGGCCACAAATACACTGCAGCCAAATTCATCTGTTAAAACCTACAGTGGCTATTCAACTGATATCCGTTCAGAACCAAAATCAATAACTAGCTGTTCTGAGTCTTGGTATGAGTCTTGACAAATTTTTTTACCGGTAAAAAATGGCAAATAAGAACCAGTCTATAATGCACAGACTAGATTGATCAAATTAGACTACAATACATGGTATTTCTATAAAAAAAAAAGTTGAAATGCTGGTTGAATATGAATCATTTCAGTTATTCATATACTTATACATAAATATACATATATTCCGATAGGTAGTACATATTCTTTATAGTTCTTTTTTGCAGTAACTGCTCTGTAACTCAATGCGACATGGGAAGCAGGGAAGCACCTGTTATCCACAAGGTTGAAAAGAACCAGTCTCTAGTGAGAGAGACAGAGACTGCAGTTTCAGCATTATACTATCAGACAGCCACGTTGTCGTTTTGATGTTAATTATGAGCCAAAAGTGCATACGTGACTAGAAAGTCGGGATATGTTTCTGTACAAGAGTCTAGCAACAAGGATGAAAACAGACAGATATAAAATAGAGGATAATGCTCCAAGTTTGGACAGTAACTCAAATGAATACATTCTAATATTTTGAGATACTGGATTTTTGGCTTGCATGAGATTTGAATGAGCTATATAGCACCGTTACTGTGTAAAGATCCGGTACAGCACCTGTATGGTTCTTGAGCGGTTTTTCAGTGGTTCTTTGGGGTGGTAAAGGTGCTATATAGCACCACTGCCATATGAAGAAGCCATTAGTCCAGCCATTAAGGGTCATCTTGTGCTGTATGACCACATTGAGCTCACATTGGATAGACAGTTAATCAAAGAGGGGAGCAGCAGTGGAATTCCTCCTGTGTTTATATTTTGTGTTTTGAATCCTAAAGCAGCGGTTTTCAACTCCACTTACCTGCCCCACGTTTTGCACATCAAGAACTCTCCATTAATTAATTATGCTCTGACTGATAGTGTCTACACGAAACAGCTTTACACTTGTCACGGATCTGCCAGGTTCTGCCACCACCCAATCACAGCGATCTTCCTCACCAGAGTTCTAACCAGTCACACCTGCACCTCATCAACCAATCACCACAAGCACTATAAAAACACACACCACAGTTCATTCAGTGTTCGGGACAAAGTGGACTCTCTCCCTTGCTCCTACGAAGTACTGACAAAAGACTTACCTCGCTACTTACCTCTTGTGTTCTCTCCTGGTTCTCGTTGTCTCCAGTGTCTCTGTCAGCATCTGTGGTTTGTGTCCTAGGATCTCCTTTGTCTTCCCTGTAAATTGGATTCCTGGAAAAAATAAGAACTGTGCATAGTATCGCTGTGATTCCAGTCACTGACTTTCTAAAGACTATGTACTCACCTGTTTCCTCTGTCATTAGTGCAAATAAACCTTGTTATCATTTTACCTACTTCCTGTGTGAGAAAGTCCAGAAAGTTAAATATGAAAACAAAAATGTTAATATGCTTTGACAGTAAAAGAGTGAAAGACACTTCTGTACTTTTATCCAAAGCGACTTACAATTGAGAGTACATCAAGCGATTCATTTATTGAGAGACAAACAGACAGAGTAAGTGCAGGCAGTGTTCAAATTAGTACAAGCCAGAAAGGGAAGGAATAAACAAGGGGAAGGAGAAATGAGAATGATTTTTTTTTTTTTTTAAGATGAGGTCAAGTATTGCTGAAAGAGGTGAGGTTTCAGCTGTTTCTTAAAGATTGACAGAGATCCAGCATTCCGGATATGTACGGGAAGATCGTTCCACCAGCCAGGAACAGAGAACGAGAAAGTTCTGGAGAGTGATTTCGAGCCTCTTTGAGATGGTACCACGAGGCGTCGCTCGCTAGCAGATCTCAGACTTCTAGAGGGTGTGTAGATCTGTAATAGTGAGTGGAAGTAGACCGGTGCCGAGTCTGTGGTTGTTCTATATGCAAGCATCAGTGCCTTGAACTTGATGCGAGCTGCAATCGGTAGCCAATGTAAGGAGATAAAGAGAGGTGTAACATGGGTTCTCTTGGGCTCATTGAATACCAGCCGTGCTGCTGCATTCTGAATCATTTGTAGAGGTTTTATTGTGTTCGATGGAAGTCCAGCCAGAAGAGCATTGCAGTAGTCCAGTCTAGAAATGACAAGGGCCTGGACAAGTAGCTGTGCAGCTTGCTCTGTTAGAAAGGGCCTGATCTTTCTGATGTTGTGTAGTGCAAACCTGCAGGATCGAGCAGTCTTTGCAATGTGATCTTTTGCCGAAGTGTGATCTTTTGCTGAAGTGTGCCGAGACAGGTACACTTAAGGAACAAGCGTACCTGTCTCGGCACACTTCAGTCTTGGCTGCCCCACACAGGTTACTTGTGATGCTATGGCCACTGCTACTAGCGCTGGTCTTTAATAACTCCAGAATAGAACTGAATGGCCTGTGGCCTTTGCTCCTCACGCATTTAACCTGAATAAAAGTACTCAACTGCAGAAAGGGCCTGCGAGCGCTGACATGCCTATATTATTGGTAAAAAAATTTACTCTTCGAAACTGACCACCAAGCCCTCGGTGCACTTATGTCTCCCTCTGGGTCTAGTCACAAACCACTGTGCATGTACCGTTGAACTGTCCATCTCGAGAAGTATGACTTTACAATACAATGCGGCGTGCTTTCCCCAATTTTTGTTTTTGTTAGCCCAAATGTCCAACTCTAATTACCTCATACTCCTGCTGGAGCAGGGGGAGTGCTCACTTGAGGACTATACAGAGGAATTTGTTGCCCTCGCCAACAACTCATGTTACCCAGACAGCTTCTTGTGCGTGATTTATCTCCGGAGACTGAACATCTCCTCTCGAGCGAAGCTGTCTGGGGATGGTCCTTGAGAGAGCATAGCTGCTTACATCAAGTGCGTGCTGGTGTCAGTAGTGACTGTTCAGCCCGGGGACGACGACACCAGCCCCACTCTGGATCCAGAGCCCAGCAAAATCAACAGAGCATTTTTAGTGTGTTTTGCACTAATCCTAAAAAAAGTATACCGATACTGCCAGCAATACTGTCAACCAAAGAGAGTTAAAATAACATACATCTTTCATCGGTTTTCTACTACATGTTTCAGTAAGACATCATCTACATTATATTAAGCT
This sequence comes from Puntigrus tetrazona, assembly GCF_018831695.1. Taxonomy (NCBI): domain Eukaryota; kingdom Metazoa; phylum Chordata; class Actinopteri; order Cypriniformes; family Cyprinidae; genus Puntigrus; species Puntigrus tetrazona. Next base: position 29,442 of record NW_025048135.1, read on the forward strand.
GTGTCTTAACAACTAGGGATCCTTTTAAGGCAGTACACACATATTATAATTTAATAATAGTGTAATTTTACAGTTTCTGCTTCCACAGACATGTCACAACTCCAAGCTGAACAAATAACACATGCAACTAATTGAGTACCTGACTTGCAGCAAAACTGGCTTTAAGTGTCATCACTGCTGTCTGCCTCTTCTTTATTAGCTCCTTCCTCCGCTCTTCTGCCTCGGCCTCTTTCTGTTTCATCCTTAAACACAAGAGCACATTAGTTATAACACAATAGCTCATAAGTTATATATTTAATTCTTATCAATACACCATATTCAATTTTAGACTGGTGACTAATATGAAAGCAGAATAATAAAAAAATGCTGTAACTTCCTCTATACTAAAAAGTTTTAATACTGTAACTACCTATGTAACGTCTGTTTAAGGTAGACAGCCGCTTTGCGATGGCTAGCATGAGCCTGTTGCTGTTGCTTCCTCTGAACATCCACGTCCAATTGCAAAGCCTTGTTATGTTCTCTGTCAAATGGAAGATCACAAAAAACATTGCTATCTGAAAAATACATTTACATAATTTTAAAAAATGTTTATGGGGGTGTTTGCCCACAAAACTACTTGTGGCTCCGTGATGCCAGGTTCTTTGGCTATACTGTTGGGTTACTAAAGAAGAGGCCTATCTCCTTGTTGGCAATAGGTTCAAAACTATTTAGTTTGTGTAAACTTAAAATAAGCAATCTGTCAAGATAATTTTGAGTCAGAAGAGTCAAATAAGATTAGCATTTTTCTATTAATTAAATTGTTTGGTCTTTTGCCAAAAAATGGATTCCTATATAAAAAAAATAAATGAATAAAATAAACATTACATAGCCTCCTTTGAAAATCTATGCAATCTTTTGACTGTTTAACTGTTTAAAAAAAAAGTCTAAAAGTGACATGAATTAAACTGTTAAATGGTTCAGGGCAGGCTTTGTTGTCTTTGTTCAAAGAAAACTGTATGTGATGAAATCTTTATGCAATTTTGTAACATTTCACATTAAATTTACATTTTGTCATGTTGTGCTTTATGTCTACGTTGTGTGATAACGTTCTTCTCTCGTTGAAATCTGATATTTTGTTTCTTCTTGTCCTGAGACTGGATGTTCTTCTCCTCCAGCTCAAGCTCCAGACGCAGAGATGAGAAGCGACCCAGTTCTACTTCCACTTGACACAGCTCCAGCCTGAAAAGAAAGGCCAATTACAATCTACATTCCCAGCAACAATATGCACAACCTGCATTTCAGAAATGCTGGGAATTTGTTTTATTTGAATAAAATGAAAACTAAAACAAATTTATAAAATCGCATGAGCCAATATTTTGGGAATCAAATTTATTTTAGTTTCAGGAATTTGGGTGTTGCAATGCACTTACATACCCCCATAACATCAGAGATGTTATTGTATTTACTGATAGTGTTTCTGGAAGGCTGACCACAAGCATCTAACAAAGGTATTCAAACTTGCCCCTAAGTGCAGAGATTTCTCCAGTCTACCTAAATCTTTTAATGTTGTTATGTACTGTAAATGATGGGATTTGCAAAGCCTTTGCAATTTGAAGTTGAGGAACAATGTTTTTAAAGCATTCCATGATCTTTTTACCTTTTACAGAGATCATTTGTCCATCTTTACTTCTAGAGACTGCCTCTCGAATACATTCATTTTTTTGTGATCAAGTCTGCAAGTCAGTAAATTCTTGGTTATCGTGGATATGCAAGGTGGATATGCAAGGTGTGCATCCTGAAGAACTCTTTCCGTTAAAGAATCCAGTGGCCCTGAAAGCTAAGCAAGTTCCTCCAAAAAATGTCAAGACTGGTTCAGATAAATTAGGTAGAAGTTATCCATCCACTGAAATTAAAACCCACCTAGTTTACTCAAAAGAACCAAAATCTGATTCTGCAAAAAATACTGACCAGGCATCAGAATCTGAAAGTGAGTCTCAGACAGATTTCAGACAAATTCCAGCTCATGGGTCAAGGAAAAAACAGCCAATGCCTAAAATTGCTCCAACATCAACCCAAGACTTAACATTGCATAGTATTCTACAAAAGCAAAACAATATCACATCCTCTCTCATCAAGCAAACACTTCTCTACCTTCAAAGGAAGTAAAAGTCTTTGATGGCGACCCTACGGAATTTAGGGCATTTATGAGATGTTTTGAACATGTAATTGAATGCAAGGTGGATGATGCTCAAGACAGACTATATTTTTTAGAACAATACACAAGGGTGCTGGTAAAAACTTGTCTTCACATTGATTCTAAAAGAGGGTATCTAAGAGCCAAAGCACTTCTTAGAGAGCATTTTGGAAATGAATTCAAGATTTCTAATGCTTACATTGAAAAGGCTTTGTCATGGCCAGCCATCAAAGCAGAAGATCCAAAGGCTTTGCAATCATTTGGACTGTATCTCAGAGGATGCTGTAATGCAATGGAGGAGATAGCATTCATGGAAGAGTTGGATCTTGCTTCCAATCTAAAAGCTCTGGTTGCCAAGTTGCCATACAAGCTTAGAGAAAGATGGCGAACAAAGGTCTCTGAAATTCAAGATGGAGCGATCCACAGAGTTAAATTTCATGATTTGGTCAAATTCATTGAAAAGCAAGTCAAAATATTAACAGACCCTGTGTTCGGTAATATTCAAGATCCAACTAGTCGAAACATAATAAAATCAAAGTCTCCAGTAAAAATGTTCAAGCCTAAATCTTCTAGCAGTAGTTTTGCTACCACTGTGGACAGTGCAATAAAATCTGACACAATCTCACTGTATAAAGATCACAACCTTACAGTACCTTTTTGCCTGTATTGTACAAGTGGCCATCTGTTGGATGATTGTTCTCAATTTAAAAGAAAAGTGCATAAAGATAAAATCCAATTCATAAAAGAAAAAGGAATATGTTTTGGATGTCTTAACCAGGGTCACATGAGTAAAACATGCACAAAGCGTAAAATCTGTAAAGTTTGCAGTCAAAAGAACCCTACAGTGCTTCACATTAAAAAGTTGAATAAAAGAACAGGAATGCCAGAACAACCAGATGCCAGTCAGGCAATTTCTTCCAATGCTTGTGGTCATATTGGGGCAGGTAAAAAGGAAGAAGTACTAGCAATTGTGCCAGTCAAGGTGAAAGCAAACAATGGAAACAAGATAGTACAAACCTATGCATTCCTGGATTCAGGTAGCTCTGCCACATTTTGTACCACAGCTCTCATGACTCAACTTGGCATGACTGGAAGGAAAGCCAACATTCTACTGCGAACAATAAATCAAGAGAAATCAGTGGTTACTCAGGTAATATCAGGGTTGGAAGTGAGTGCATTACATGACAACAATTTTATTACCCTTCCAGATGTGTATACACAAGCTACCATGCCAGTCAATAAGAACAACATTCAGACTCAAAAGGAATTATGTAGATGGTCCTATCTAAAAGGAGTGTCTCTCCCCTCAATTGATTCAGATGTTGACCTTTTAATTGGCACCAATGCCTCCATGCTCCTGGAACCACAGGAAATTATTAACAGTCGTAATGAGGGGCCATACGCTGTTAGAACATTGCTTGGATGGGTAGTCAATGGCCCATTAAGAGAAACAGGCAGTGGAAGTGATGCAAGTGCTTCAGTTCAAGTCAACCGAATATCACTGGTGAGTCTGCATGACTTGATGATATCACAAAATAATGCTGATTTCAGTGAGAAGACATATGAAGATGTTAAAGAGATGTCAGTGGAAGAGAAGCAGTTCATTAGAATTGTAGAGGGTTCTGCTAAACTGGTTAATGGACATTCCAAACTCAAATTACCATTCAAAAGGAATGATGTCTCAATGCCAAACAATCGACAAGTAGCTGAGCAGCGTCTTGAAAGTTTAAAAAGGAAATTCAAGAGAAATCCTGTATTTCAAGAGGAATATGCCAACTTTCTTTCAGACTGTATTGATAAAGAGTTTGCAGAACTTGTTCCAAAGGATCGGCTGAAAGGTACAAAGGGCAAAGTGTGGTATATACTTCATCATGGTGTCTACCATCCAAAGAAAAAGAAGATAAGGGTGGTGTTTGATTGTGGAGCCTCATTCATGGGTACTTCTCTCAATTCTGAGTTACTTCAAGGCCCTGATCTTACGAACAGCCTCACAGGAGTGTTGATGAGATTTCGTCAGGAGCCAGTTGGGATTATGGGTGACATTGAAGCAATGTTTCACCAAGTAAAAGTGGCAGAAGATCATGTTGATTTCCTACGATTTCTCTGGTGGCCAGGAGGTGATGTGAGTCTCACTCCATTGGAGTATCGCATGACTGTACATATCTTCGGAGCCATATCTTCACCTAGCTGTGCAAGTTATGCTCTCAGAAGAACAGCTGAGGACAACAAACAGGATTATAGGCCTGGGGTGACCAACACAATCTTGTCTAATTTCTATGTGGATGACTGTTTGAAGTCTGTATCCAATGAGAAAAGTCTTGCTTATCTCAGACTTAACAGCTGCTTGTGAAAGAGGAGGATTTCACCTTTCCAAATTGGTAAGCAACAGTCGATTAGTGCTATCCTGCATTCCAGAAACTGATCGAACCAAAGAAGTAAGAAACTTAGACTTGGACAAAGACAAGCTTCCATTAGAGAGAGCACTGGGAGTATACTGGTGTATGGAAGGTGATAATTTTACATTCAATGTCGCAATCCAACCGCAAGCACACACCACACGAGGAATATTGTCCACTGTAATTTCCATTTATGACCCTCTTGGGTTTCTTACTCCTTTCACTCTTCCTGCTAAGCTGGTGTTACAAGAACTTTGCAGAATTAATATTGGCTGGGATGAAGAGATACCAAAGAGCTTAAATGATAGGTGGATTAAGTGGAAAAATGACCTTGAACAAATAACTAATTTCCAAGTAAGCAGATGTGTAAACCCAAACACTTTGGCTTTCATACTCAAGCCCAACTTCACCACTTTGCTGATGCAAGTGAACAAGGGTATGAAACTGTGAGTTATCTAAGGCTTGTCAATGAGCAAAATGCAGTGCATGTTACCTTTCTGATGGGGAAATCCAGAGTAGCCCCTCTAAAGAAGATATCAATTCCAAGATTAGAGCTTGCTGCAGCAGTTCTGGCTACTAAGGTGGACAGAGTAATCAAAACTGAATTGCAATTGAACTTGGAAACTTCAGTTTTTTGGACAGACAGTGAATCTGTGTTGAAATACATAGCCAATGAGCACACAAGGTTTCACACCTATGTTGCAAACAGAGTCTCCTTGATTAGAGAAGCTACAGAGTTATCACAATGGAAATTTGTAGACACAAAAACTAACCCTGCTGATGATGTCTCCAGTGGTCAGAGTGCAGAAAAGTTCCTGCAAAATAAAAGATGGATTTATGGTCCAGACATCCTTTGGAAAACGGAGGAAGATTGGCCCTCAGCAAACTTTACAGAAGCTCACTCTCTGTCTGAAAATGATCCAGAGGTAAAGAAAAGACCAACTATGAATCTAATTGTTCACGATGAAGTCAATCCTACAGACAGACTGATGTCCTATTTTTCAAGTTGGACTAAGCTTAAAGTTACAGTAGCCTGGTACTTGAAACTAAAAGAAATCTTGAAAGACTTCAATCAAATTTCAACAGTCATTCAAGACCATTTACACGAAGTATGGAAAAGGAATTGCAACAAAGAGAGCAGAACAAGACACTACTGGGTAAGAAATGCCTAAATGTTGCAGACCTGGAGATAGCAGAACAGTCTATAGTTCAGTATATTCAAGCAAAGCATTTTCCAAAGGAACTTTCCAAGAAAATATCTGAAAACATCAAGAGGGCAAGTCCAATTTACAAGCTTGATCCAGTGTTAAAAGATGGAATTCTTTGTGTAGGAGGACGTCTATCAAAGGCTGCTCTTCCTGAAAAGATAAAGCATCCTGACATTTTGCCTAAACACACCCACATATCCACCTTAATTCTCCGTCACATACATGAAAGAATGGGACATGCAGGAAGAAATCTCATGCTCTCAGAACTTCGTAAAAGATTTTGGATCATCAAAGCCAATTCTGCAGCAATAAAATCATAACCCACTATACTGTGTGCCAAAGAAACAGAGCCAAAATAGGCCAACAAAAAATGGCTGATTTACCACAAGAAAGGTTGGTTGCTGATTTACCCCCATTCAGTAATGTGGGTGTAGATTATTTTGGGTCCATAGAAATTAAAAGAGGACAAACCACAATGAAACGATATGGAGTGTTATTTACTTGTATGACAAGCAGAGCTGTTCATATAGAGGTTGCTCATTCACTTGACACAGACTCCTGTATTCAGGCCATTAGGCATTTCATTTGTAGAAGAGGCCAAGTAAAACACAAACAATCTGACAATGGCACAAATTTTGTGGGCGCAGAAAAGGAACTAAGGGAGGCCCTTGCAGCCCTCACTCAAAATAACATTCAAAAGGCTTTACGTCACCGTGGGGTAGAATGGAGTTTTAATTCACCTGGAGCCTGTCACTGAGGAGGAGTGTGGGAGCGTTTGATCAGATCTACTAGACATGTGCTTCTTTCTGTCCTAAAACAACAGGATCTGACTGAAGAAGGACTGGAAGGATAGTCACCACAGAAATCATGTCCATAAAGATAATGACCAGCCCTGCCGGAGTCCAATAAGCACTGAGAACAAGTCTGACTTACAGTCGGCAATGTGAACCAAGCTCTTGCTCTGGTCATATAGGGACTGGACAGCGCTTAGAAAAGTGCCCCGAACCCATATTCCCAGAGCACCCCCCACAGGACAGCGAAGGACACGGTTGAATGCGTTCTCCAAATCCACAAAGCACATGTGGACTGGCTAAGCAAACTCCCATGAACCCTCCAGTACCCTGAAGTACTCATACTTGCGTATTTTTGTTTCATTGTTGGAAATATAAAGGCATTATAACTTAATTCAAATAGACTTCATTGAGCTTTTGGACTCTCAAGACATGTTTTTTTTTGATTGCCCTTTTATATTAAGTGTCCCTACCACCTGTGTACTTGGTAACTAGATGTGTATGTAGTATGTGTAAGTAGTATCTTTTGCTCTAATGTTTGTGTAACTGCACATTTGTAACAACCCTCTGAATGGTAGTTGTAATTTGAATGTGACTGGTGTGACCTGTTCCATGATGATGAAGGGACCAACGTATCTGGGATTTTTGACCTGATTGATACTGTGGCATGTCACCTCTGCGGTGACTGACTTGGATCTTCTTCCTGCGCACAGACCACTGCAGATGGTAATAAGCATCATCCCAGAACCTCTCTCCTGGAACCAGTGGTCAACAGCTGGCACCTTCAACAGTTCTCCTCTCCTCTTCACCTCTCAAGCTCTGTCAGGTTGGATGGGGCAGATGTACATGCTCAGGTTTCTCCAAAAATATTTGATTGGGTTCAATCCCAGGCTGTTTCTGGGACACTTAATGACATTCACAAAGTTGTCTATAAGCAACTCTTGCTGTGTGCTAAGGGTCATTGTGCTGTTGGTGAACCTTCTGCCCAGTGTAAATCTTTTGAATGCTCTGGACCGGGTTTCTTTTAAAACTATCTCTATATTTTGCAGCACTATGCAGTCCTTCTACTCTGATGAGTCCCACAGTCCCTGCTACTGAAAAACAGCCCCACAGCATGAGGCTGCTGCCAGCACACTTTACTTTTGGGATGGTACTCTGCAGATCACAAGCAGAGCTGCTGAGCTGCCGAGCTTTCCTTCAAACATGATATTTAGAGTCGAGGTTAATTTGTGTCTCTCAACCTGAGGGCCTGCTTTTTTGCTAATTTCAAGTGTTTTCATGTGTCTTAACTGAGGAGAGGATTGAGTCTTACCACACTGTCATAAAGCCCAAATTGATGAAGTGCTGCAGTGATGTTCATCCTTCTGTAGATTTCTTCTAATCTTATATGATCATGAAGCTCTATTAGAGTGACCATCAGGTTATTGGTCACACCTCTAACCAATACCTTTCTCCATCAGTTTGGCCAGGAGGATAAATTTGGGAAGAGTCCTGGTTGTTTCAAACTTCTTCCATTAAGGTGGACGAAGAATACATGCTTCTGTGACCCTTTGGAGGAAAATATTTTTTTTAGCGCTTCCGCTGATGTGTGATTTGGTGCAAACCTGTTTGTCAGTTCTTCAGACAGTTTCTATTCACCTTATTGTATGTTTTTTGCTCTGATGTGCATTATCAGCTATTAGACCTTTTATTATGATGCGTGCATCTTTTGAAATTCAATTGAATTGGCCACAGGTTCACTTCACCAAGTGTAGTAACATCTACAAGCGATATGAATGCTCCTGAGCTAAATTTCAACTGCCCCAGATAAGGGTATGAATACTTTCACAATGGAATCATTTTAGTTTTTTTTTATAAAAAAGGCATACAAACAATGCATTAGCTTTAATATTCTTGGATCCAGGTCTTTTGTAAAATTGTGAAATCAAACCTGGTGAAGAAGAGTGCCCAACGGGCTTGGCATGGGTTTAGCTTTGACCTTCTCCTCTTCCATCTGCACACCCAAGTGGTCAATGATGTAACGAGGAATGGCATGATGGAAGGCAGATTTCTGCTTTGAGGAAGAGTTGACACTCACATAGCTTCCTTAGGACCTCAGCAACGTGCTGCCAATGTTCTGCCTCACTCCGGGCATATATCATGTGGTCGATGTAAATTACAATGAACCTGTGGAGAAACTCCTGGAGGACCTTGTGCATGAAATCTTGAGATACGGAGGGGGCATTGATTAATCCATAGGGCATGACGAAATACTCATAGTAGCCAGTATGGGTCACGAAAGCTGTTTTCCACTCATCCCGCTCACGTATACTTATGCGGTTGTAGGCGCTGCAGAGGTCCAATTTCATGAATATTTTAGCTCCTTTTAGTTGCTCAAGGGCAGCTGGGACAAGGGGAAGTGGACAGCCAAACTTAACTGTGATGTTGTTGAGAGACCAGTAATCGATACAAGGCCTCAAGCTTACACTCTTTTTTGCCACAAAAGAAGATTGATGCACCAGGGAAGGTCGATGGTCTGATATAGCCCTGTTCAAGTGCCTCAGCGATGTATTCCTTCATGGCTTTACTCTCCAGAAGTGATACTGGGTATATCTTGTGGCTCACCCCGAACTAGGTCAATGGCACAGCTCTCTTGGGGCACCAAACATCACTGAACTGAGAGTAGCAGGAAGGAATATTTACATTTGAATTTGAATTTGAATTTGAATTTTAACTGGCAGATTAGAGATGAGAGGTTGGGTTGATAGACATTCTGAGAAGCAGTTATTACCTCATTTTAAAACTTCTCCTGTGCCCCAAGAGAGGATGGTTTCAGATTCTGGTTCTGGAGGGCTGGTGGTTTCTGGAAGGAGTGCAGTAATATTGATTTTTCCATGGGAAATGGGTGTGCAATATGGGCTGAACAGCATATTGACAGTTCAATAAGTCTTTCCAATCCATAGGAATCATCGTAGGCAGCTAACTGGAGATGAAGTTGGGGTTCCAAATATTGCCAATATATTGCATCCACTGGCTGCTGCTAAAGTACAAAATTTAAGTGAATATTCTTGGCTTGTCATAGTACCTTGTGTGAAGTGGTACAGCTGTTCAACAGCGGAAGTATCCCCATCAGCTCTTCCAAAAACCACCTTGAAGTGAGATATGAAAGTCTGAACAGATCATGTTGCGGGGCGGGCCTGGGCCCCATATTGTCTTTGCCCATTGTAATGCAGCTCCAGACAGTAGAGAAATACCATGTGCTATTTTAGCTTGATTTGAAGTTGAGGTTGCATGGTAAAAACCCATTGCACTCCTCCGCATTGCCAGAGTAGGGCGCCATTCAGGCCATGGGACTGTTGATTGATAGTGGCGAAGAATCACTCTGTGCTGGCGGATTGCTGACAGGTGATTTTAACTTTTATGGATCTGCCAGGCTCTTCCACCAGCTAACCACGATCCATTCAACCAGAACGCTCCCTGTCACCTGAGTTCTAAGCAGCTGCAACTGAAACCTATCACCAGCTCATCAAGACTCTGCATATAAGCACAGTTCCCTCAGTGTCCAGTCTCATTTAAGTCACAAAGTGGATTTTTCTGATGCTCTATTGAGTTAAACCATTTGCTACTTACCTTGAAAACTTACCTCTTGTATTATCATCCAGATTCTGTGTGTTCCAGTCCCAGTATCCTCCTGTGATGTGTGCTCCTCCGTGTCCAGTTCCAAGCTCCAACGATCCTTTTAAAGGATACATCCTAGTCAAATCTCCTAGTTTCAAATCTCCAGACAAGCTTTCACCTCTGTGTCCATGTCCGTTTCATAACAGAAGACCAGACCAACACCACTGACACAGTATGAGTATGGTCAATTCATTACAGGAACACATGGATTCATTCCGCAGAGTACTCCAGTCTCCACATCACCAATAATATGCTACATATCTAAGAACTGCCCACAAGGGTCCATTAGATGCTTCATGTCACATATCGTCGCTGTCAGGCGGAAACCTCCTATTGTCAAAATTTTCTCAATTTCGTATTTTTTCCACAAATCAATGCTATTGGTCATTGCCTACATGGGTCTGTTATTTTTTTTTTTTTTTTTACAAATTATTAACCAACCTAAAATGCTGAAAATAGCTTGAGAGCAAATGTCTTAACTCATTGGACACTTTAACTGTCTGAGAAGTCTTCACACTTCTTATACACTCTGCGGGAGCTTCACAGCAGATGTCTCATCAGTAATATTGCAATGAATGCTAATCAAGCAACACATCCTCTAATAGTTAGGTTGGATACATTTGAGTAGGCCTGTTTTGTTAAAAAATCGATAGCTGTAATGTTTTGGTGCAGAAGGAAGCCCGTGAGCCATGAAAGTAAGTTTGCAAGCAGATTACAGGCTAATTTCCATTTATTAGACAACTTAATCAGCTGATTGTTTTTGAATTGCATCACTTATAGGTCTTAAACCTTTCAAATAGAGTTTTTATGTATGTATTTAACCACAGTCATTAGCTTTGGTTACCTATTTAAGCCTTTTCTCTTGTCAAAAGTCTCAATTCGATCACAGACTTTGTTTGCGTGCAGATTAATTTCCACCTATTACACAGCCTAGCCAGTTTATTGTTTTATTTTGGTATTGCATTACTCATAGCTCAGTTTTGATTTGCTCATAAAGCCATGCCTCTTGGCTCAATGCGACCACAAAATTTAGAACACTGCTGGTAGAGGCGACATCTGCATCCATACCATTTTTATCAATGACAGCCTAATCTCGTATCTCCCTTCTCCCAAGTCAAAAATCTGGTATCTCTGATAAAACATGATTTTGTGGAAATGTTGTGTTGTATTAATGTTCTGCTAATTTTGTTAATGGTTTAGTTAATGGTACACAACTGTATATGATAGCAATATAAGGTATAACACCAACTTTAACGATACAGTGTTTAATAACAGTTAAATATGCAGTTCTTTTAATTTCCTGAAAAATAATGGTTTTGGAGATGCAAGGATTCCACCTGACAGTGATGATATGTCACTGCAAAGGGGGTTGCACACAAGATTAGCACCACAGATTTTGACCCTAAATCATTTTTTTAATATAAATAATAATTTCACCCAGATTATGTGTTCAGCAAAATGCTTGTCTTTTTGTGGCGTGAATTAAGTTTATATGCGTTATATAGAGAGCTATAATAATGTAAAATTGTGCTTGAATGCTTTTTAAGACACAGAACTACAAACTACAACTTTGTTTATTCTTCTAGAGAACCCTCAAGTGTGTGGTGAATAGACTGTCTAAGCTTTGATTTTTTTTTTTATCAATTTAAAAATTACTAAATGATAAGTAATATTTCTTCTATTGTTTGATGACAACATAAAAAACTACTACACTTTCAGAAGTTACTGCCTGAGAAGCTAACAATTAGGTAACACTTTAGTATATGGACTAATTTTCATTATTAACTAGTTGCTTATTAACATATTGGCTGTCTACTAGTATTTATAACACACTGAACTTATTCTAAATCCCTAATTCTAGCCAATACCTAAACTTAACAACTACATTACATACTATTAATAAGATGCAAATTAGGGGTTTACTGAGGCAAAAGTCATAGTTAATGGTTTGTTAATAGCGAGAATTGGACCTTGAAAAAGTGTGAACGTAAATATATTTAAATAAAACTAAATGCTAATAAAAACAAATAGGCCTATATCAAGTCAATGCAAGCATCAAGATCCAGAAAATAGTATCTATAACATTACATTACATTACATGTGGAACAGACATTTTTAAATAAAAGTCCACAGACAACATGGACTGAGTGCTACCACCTTTGAAGGTCCTGCAGCAGATGTCGCCACCTCTGGAGAATCTACAGCAGATGCTGAAACCTCTGGAGGTTCTGCGGCAGGAGCCGGCACCTCTGGAGAATCTACAGTAGATGCTTACACCTCTGGAGGAACTGAAGAGGATTCGTGGACAGGTAAGGCCTCAGGGGCAGACTCGTGGACAGGTATCCATATCCAGGCCAGGGCATGACAAGGAATTACAGATGGCCTGACATTGTGAGAGTTCATAGACTGGCTCCATAACTGAGGCAGGACAGAGTCAAAGTTCACTGACGGCCTCTTTAGCTGTGACAGGACAGAAAGGGGACATGGCCATGACAGGGCAAGATGAGAACTCAGGGATGACCTCCATGGCCATGACAGGGCAGGACCACGACTGATGAATGGCTACCACTGACACCTCTGGAGGTTCTACAGTGGTACCATCTGGACACAGAGAGAGTTCAGTAACGATTCCTCCACCCGTGACATGACATGCATGTCAGGAGCAGAAGCAAGAACTGCTACCTTGGAAGGTTCTGGAGAAGCTTTGGCAAGCACCGTTGCCTTGAGGAACACGGTGGTGAGCGCCACTGCACAGGAGGTTCTGCAGCATCAGCAGCCACCTCCTGGATTGTTGTAGTGACCACGATTGTCCTCAAACTGGATATCAGACTGGGACATCAGAAAACTGACCTCAAATATTTGGGTGAATCAGACAGGGAGTGACAGGCCCTTAGATGGATAGACGAGTTCCATTGAGACACTGGATGATCTGCTCTGATGTGAAGTGTCTCTAGGTGGTCAAAGTGGCGTGACTTTGGCAGATCAGTGATGATTTGACATGACACTGGAAGACCAACGATGAAATGATGATCAGTAATGGCAGAACCTGGCTGGTGAACATCAATAGTGACTTGGCTTGACTTGTGCAGATCTTGCGGCTTGCTTGAAATATAACAATAGACTTGCCATGCTCAAACCATTGTCCACTTGGAAAGCTGCTGGGTACTTGTTTGGCCAAGTATTCAGTAATGGATGATTCAAAAATGAGCGGGTCCATGTGCAAAAACAAAGGCAGAGTCGGATAATGACAAACAGGTGTGGAACAGGCAAAACACAAGAATAGTCCCAGGGTAAGCGTGAGTCTGCAAACGGCGAACAATATCCAGAGAATGAGACAAAAGGGGTAGTCAGACAACAAGCAAAAGTCAAGGCACAATACAAAGTAAATCCAACACAGAGAAAAAAATAGGGGTAGAAGCTAAGTAATACTCAGCGGCTAGATCAGTGACTGAATAGTGTTTAACCAGACAGGATGATGAGATAACAAGGGGTAGGAATTAATGAATTACCACGGAAACTAACCAGGTGAGCAGAGGAAACATGGGAACACAGAAACAATGGTGAACAGACATTTCAAAATAAAGTCCACAGACAACAATAAAGGGAGTTTGCCATTGTGACAGATCTAAAACTTACTCATGCTCTCTCAAGATCATGGCTAAATGAGCTCCCAAATCTTCTTCTGCCTGCAGCTCAGAGCACATACGCTTGTGTTGAGCCCGAAGCCGAAACAGTGCCACGCTGCACAGAATAATGCAGAATAAGAGACATACAGAAATTCATCTTCTATAGACCTTTGTTCTCAAATCACCTCTGTGTTGTTTTTTTTTACCTGTTCTCAGATTGTGTCTCTCTGTCCATGTCCACCTCAATCTTGTCTCTCAATTCCTCCAGGTTAGATACATGAACTTGAAATGCTTTTAGTTCCTCCCTGGAAGACGATACATTTTATAATGTTTTGTTCATGTTATATTATTCAGCAATTAAAAACAAATACTATCTCTAATTAACAGGTCATTAAAAACTGTATTTAGAAACAAGAAATTTCCCATTAGAGAATTGTGTGAAATTAGTATGCTATCAAGGTCCCTTTTAGGCATATCTCTGAAGGAAGATCACCATACAAAGCAAATCAACACACTCTCATGAGAGCAAAATGATATGGCATTATACTGCTTGATTATAAAAATATATGTATAAATATATGCATAGCATAGCGTAGTGCTTTCTATTTCCTATTACAATCATGACTAAGTTTAGACTTTAAAGGTTAGACTGGTTCATTTAAGATTTGGTTTGTTTTTGTTTAACCATACTGAATCAAACACTTGCAATTTTTACATGGTTTTTCAAAACTTCTCATGAAACTGGGCTTTAAAAATCCACACTGCACAAATCTTAATAAACCTTTTTTCTCTCTCTCTTTCTCTTTTTTTTTGTTTTTGTCAAGCTCAGTCCACCCACCTAACAGCTTTTCTATGGTATGTGGTCACACCATGCTGTATTTTTGAAAACACGGTATGAGAGACAGAATCTAAAAAAATATCCTGATACAAGAAGGGCCACATTATAACAAGTACATCACATGTGAATACAGACCTGGCCTGTAGCACATCCAGTTGCTTCTGTTGGTAAAAGATGTCCAGTTGATCCAGAATTTTTTTCAGTTTGTACACGCGTATCTTTTCAGTGTTTTCCCCAATGTTGTCACTTCCATCTTCACAATCACTCACTTCCCTTAAGGTACACAAGAGCCAATAATACAGATTTACACCACTGTTCAAAAAATGTTAAAACAGATCAAAACTAAGAGTATTGTAAATGTTTACGTAAGTGTGTATATGCTCAGTTTCAAACTAATTGTTTCTATATTCTAATTGGCGCCCAAATAACTTTTCTTTTATTATCAGTTGAAAAGCATTGTGCTAGTTGATAGGAAGGGTTTCTGAAGGATCATGTGACACTGAAGGCTGGAAAAAGGAAAGTTCTTATTTAGCATAGCCAAATAACAGTTATTATATTTGTGTCACGATTGAGAAGACTGAGGCATGCGGATCCATTTGCAGGCTTTTATTTGATGAAGGCATGATCAAAGCAGGCAGATGTCAACACAGCAAACAGCAATATCAGAGGGAAGGCAATAACAAAATCCAAAAACAGGCAGAGGTCGAAATCCAAACAAAATCCAAAAATAGGCAGCAAACAATTAAAAAAAAACAAAGGCAGGCCGGGTCAAAACCAGAGAATATCGAGAGAACAGAAAAAAAACATGCAAGAACGAACAAACAAGGCTATGCTAACTACAATGCTGCATGTGGATGAAAGGCCTGCTACAAGATTTATAGTCCCTAAACAGGAAGTAGCAGCAGAGGAAGCGATCACTGTTCATACAGAGGTAATAGTGAACACGTTGACGTCCTCGGAGCTACACCTGAACATGGCCCAGTCTGCGTCATCCAAAGCGTCCTGCAGAGCGGCCACCGAATGGTCAGACCAGCGTGACACCTCCCTCTGTACCGGGGCTTCCTGTTTCAGCCTCTGTTTGTAAACAGGCAGGAGGAAGATGGCGGCATGGTCCGATTTACCAAACGGTGGGCATGATTTTGCCTTGTAGCTGTCTCTGAAGGGTGTGTAGCAGTGATCCAGTGTCCTTTCGCCCCTGGTGGGGCAGGTGATGTGCTGGTGAAAGTTCGGCAGTGCGCGCTTGAGGTTTGCACTGTTAAAATCCCCCAGCACAATGAGTGCGGCGTCCCGGTGCTGTGTCTGGTGTGTTGTGAGGTGGTCGTGTAAGTCCCATATTGCAGTGTCCGTGTCCGCTTGAGGTGGAATATAAACGGCGCTGACTATGACCGAGCTGAATTCCCGTGGAAGATAGAAAGGGCGACATTTGATGGTCAGAAGTTCCAGGTTTGGTGTGCAGGAGCGTGAGAGAGGAACAACACTCGCGCTGTCACATCAGCGGTTGTTCACCATCAGACACACTCCACCTCCCCGTGTCTTCCCCGACTCCATTGTTCTGTCCATGCGGTAAACGGAGAAAAACTCGGCCGGTTGTATGGCGTGGTCCGGTACCGCTGGGTTCAGCCATGTCTCGGTGAAGCAGAGAAGTTTGCAGTCCCGAATGTCTCTCTGGAACTTGATCCTTGCCCTGAGGTCATTGAGCTTGTTTTCCAGAGACTGGACGTTGGCTAACAGGACACTAGGTAGGGGAGCGCGGTGTGAGCGTGCCCTCAACCTGTTCCAGACGCCGGCTCGTTTCCCTCGTGGACGCCGGTGCGGGTCGCGTCCTTTTGTCTTTGACAGGATCTTGCTCAGCCAACATGGGTCCGGGTTTAAAAACGGCGAAAGGTGGGTGCATTGTACACCAATAGATATAAGAGTGGCTCGGTCATATGTAGTAATAGCCATCTTATATAAAGAGAACAGCGCAGACTATTTAAAATACAAACAATTAACAAAAAAACAGAAAGTTTTGCCGGAGCAGTGCCATCTTGGCGCCATCTTGGCCTTAGCGGCAGACCTGTGGACAAGAAAGACCTCTGGAGTAGGCTTGTGCACCGGAGTGGATTGACGGGCAGGAATGGGATCAGGAGCAGATTTGCAGATTGGTGTATAAATTGAGCAGTGTGTGGCCCGCCCAAACACACAAAATGGCAACCGCCATTACAGGAAGTGCAGTGGATGGGGCGCAGAGAACAGTCTCAGGGATGACTTGTAATGAAGCCCTGGGATACCGACTGCCCTCAATGATATCACTGGTGGTTCCGACAGACTGGATATCAGCGTCAAACTCCCTTGGAATGCCCTGGTGTCCTCAAATGCAGCAGCCACAACCTTGTTCAGGGGCTCTGGCGAGGCGGCCATCTTGTGCATTTATTCCCTCACAAAAGAAGTCAATCAATACATAGTCTGGTAAATCTGAGTGGTAAGCAAGGTCTATATAATCTTGGATATAATCTTCAAGTGTTCTGGTGCCCTGCTTGAAAAGATGCTGGATCCTGCTATGTTGTAGGATCCTGGTATGTTGCAACCACTACATTTCCCATGGTACCGTGCGTGTATGTTGCCATAGAAACACAACAACAAAAGGATGTCTCTCTGGCATTCTGTTTGACATGCTGCCACTTTAGACGCCAGACATTTGACAAGAAAAATGTAAAGAAAAGTTATTTTATAGGAATTTGTTTTAGGTTATGGATATCATGTGCGTATAAGCTTTAATTCAGAAATAATTAGCCAGGCAAATAGTCTGTTTAGGTTGTTTACAAACAAAACACGGCTTCATGTTGACGTTGTAGTGTCAAATTTGAGGCTAATCTTCAAGAAATAGAATAAATTAATATTATTTATCTGTATCCAGCAATTGATCATCGAGTTATTGATTTAGTAGTTTTGCTGTTATTGACTTGGAGATCTCTCAACACCTGCATGTGAGCAATATATATATATATATATATATATATATATATATATATATATATATATATATATATATATATATATATATATTATTCTTTTGTTGGTTTGCCCTTGTTTGTATATAAGCATTGGCCAAATAACTAAATGTAAATGTACAATCAAGTTGATGACTGCAATGTAATAAGTCTTTTTTTATTATTGTTATTAATTTATACATTCATTTATTCCTTCATGAATAAATAAATGAATTACATGAATGAATGAATTAATGATGTATTGTAATGATGTATAATGATGCATTTTAACACCTACCAGCTGTCAAATCCCGTGGAACAATCAGAGAAGTCCTCAAACTTGAACATGTCATCCTGCCTTCCAATCTCTAAATTAAACATAATTACGAATGTATAAAATACATTACATATTGTACCTGAGTCATGGTAATACTACTAACAACAGCTTGTAGTGTGTTTTTAAAAATAGCTTTACCGTCTGTGTGCTCCTCTGCTCCAATTGTGTGTGGCTCTTGCTCACATGCAGGTGTTGAGAGATCTGGATTGTTTGCCATAATCTCGTCTCCAAGTCAATAACAGCAACAATTACTAAATCAATAACCTAACCAGACTATTTCCTGGCTAATTACTTCTGAATTAAAGCGTATACGCGCATAATATCCATAACCTAAAAAAATCCTATAACATAACTTTCTTACGTTTTTCTTGTCAAATGTCTGGCGTCTAAAGTGGCAGCGTGTCAAACTGAATGCCAGCGAGACATCCTTTTGTTGTTGTGTTTCTATGGCAACATACACGCACGGTACCATGGGAAATGTAGTGGTTGCAAGTAAGCACGCAGCGGCGCTTGTGTTGCGCTCTCCAGTTCATAAATAAAAGTCAAGTTACATGTTGGCTGTGGTAGATTACCGCTTCATTATTTAAATAGACAGGTCGCGATCACTAATAATGCCCGCTGTTTTAGGTCCATTTCTTTATAATGAGCACCTCGAATCGGTCTAAACGACTGCTTAATCAGCTTATATTTAGAATTAATAGGCTATTTACTGAAAAGAAAGTTTTGCGTGGGATGAATAGATCACATCCCAGCAAACATTGGTCCGACGGCAATGTCTTGTCCCTGGCCAAGTCGGGGTAGAACTGACGTAAATATGCAAAACTATTTGGCAGAATATTTTCTAAAAATGCATTCAAATAAATTTTTGGGTATATGTCTACAGTTCTCTGGGGTTGCATGTAAAGTGGTTACTTTGACTTTTACCTGCTTATATCCTGTCGTGAGAGGACGTCCAGCAGGTGACGTCTTATAGTCATCACCCTCTATGAAATCCTTTTCATATTTCGTGTTTAGGCCCTGTACTGTATGCTGAACTGTGCAACATGAAGCAAGTGAAGAGCTGTTACAAGCTGACAAGTGGCCCCTGGCTTTTTTCCCTTCTAGCTTATAATTCATTGTCTAGGTGTCATTGTAACTGCTGGACTACAAGTTACAAAGGTAGTAAAATAACTTTTTTAGTAAAACAAAACAAAACATGAATATACAAAAAACATGACCTTTAACTTTTCACACATACTGACCTTTCCATAAACTCCTAAACTGTCAGAAAGAGATCATGTGTGAACTTGTGTGAAATTTCACGTGTGATGAACAATTTACCCGTATGAGAAGTTGTAACATTACAGTACATTGTCAGAATGCTGCTGTGTTATGCGTGTCTGTGACTTCAGAAGATGTAAGATGTCTACTCCTGGCCAGAAATAAAAGAAATATAATCCGACTGGATCAACAGTGAAATTAAAGTGCTCCTCCTTTGACTTTTGGTAGTCACCTGAGAGGAACCGTTAACTAAAGCGTCCTAAGCCCTGCTCACACTGATTTTAGCCACTATTTAGCCACAAAAACATCCTAGGCTAAAATCTGTAGTCTTTGATTGTTAGTTTAACATTTTAACCGACAGTTGATTTTTCCTAGATTTAGTGCATAGTCCTGTAGCGTGACATCTCTTGTGATGAACATCAAACTTTCTTCGTACTTAAAGACAAGCCATTCTAATATTTAATGCTAGAGATTTCTTCTATATGCCACAAATTCCTGCGCTTCCATGTTGCTTTTGCTATGATAAACACCAGTTGTGCTGCTGTTTTCTTGTGAGTGCGTATAATTCTTAAATATGCCGTTTTTAACACCATTCATACACTTTTCATGAAAACCAACATTTCAGCCGTGGCTCGCGTCACTTAATAATGTGTGGGTTACTTTTAACACGTCTTGCCTGGCGTACAGTCTGACATTAATTAGTAACTGAGTAAACATTTATGAAATTTATGAAAATAATGAAGTGGTAGTTGTAGAATTTATTGGGCCTACTCTGATTAGATGTTAATGTCATATGTTTAAAAGTTACAGAAATGTCACAGAAATGACCAGTATTTTGGAATGGATAAATAATGGATAAAACTGTTAAAGACAGGCCATTTCTATCTTTATATCAACCTGTGAATGTGAGGTGACTCAAGTTTTATTTTTAAATGTATTTGGTCTGAACATGTAGTATATACTGTGTTAGAGGAGAGAAACGATACTCAAGATCACACATGTGCTTCAGGGGATTCATACGAGCGAGCGTAGCTCTTTTCATTCTCCCAAAGTGTGTTTCCATGTATTTGACATGAATACTATAGTCCCCGATGTAAAGCATATACTGTTTTGTGTATTTACTGAGTAATATGCTCAAAGGAAGTTGAAGATGTAATATGTGTATGATAGGGTGATGCATTTATGTGGTAAGATGTGCAGATTGTTTATGTGTGTTCATGTTCTTTTTATTTTATGTTTTTTTCCGTCTATTTAAATAGCAGCACATACGTTTTTGTAGCCTTGTTTGCACTGGGTTAAGTTGAACAGGGCTTGTGAGTTTGGTTTTCTTATCAGAAGCCAATCTTGTGAAGAGCTCTTTTCTTGAGGACATTTGTAATTTTGTTTCTGGGGGCCATTGAAGCTAATTGAGTGATTTTCTGTGTTTATTTCTTTTATTTTTTGTTATTCTGTCTCTTTTCCCCCCAGTTATTATGATTTTCACCTACATTTGATGGCCTTCGGAATATTTTCTGCTTTTTTGAGGTCCTGGGTCAAAGCAAGGTGATGGATCCTCGATTGCTCCTGTCTGCAAGGTTTGTGCATCTTTTTATTCTCAGCACCATCGACCACAGCATTCTCTTAAATAGACTAGGAAACTATGTTGGTATTAGTGGATATGCCTTAGCGTGGTTTAAACTGTATTTATTTGACCCCCATCAGTTTGTAGCAGTAAATGAGAAGGTATCATATTGTTCCCAAGTGTACCTCAAGACTTAGTATAGGACGGGTACTTTTCACACTTTAGCTTTCACTGTTATGCTGATGATATTCAGCTCTATATTTCTTTGTGGCCCGGTGATAGGGGACACACCAAACTGAGAAACTAACAGAATGTATAGTCAATAAAAAAAAACCTGGATGATGAGTAACTTCTTAAAGCTAAATTATCAGACCCAAAAACCCAACATATAATAAACTAGAACTGTCTAGCACTTGATGGTTGTTCTGTTAATTCTTCTTTATCAGTTAGAAACCTAAGTGTACTGTTTGATGACAATCTTTGGTTTAAAAACCATGCTTCTAGCATCTGTTTTTCCATCTCAAAAATATATCCAAATTAAGATGTATGCTCACACCAATACGCATCTATCACAAGATGACCTTCATCGGAGACCAGAACACCTAGATGAGCACAATCTGACATAGCTGTGCTTAAACTTGAACTGGAAGTTAAGTGCTGGGCGTCCGGCACCCAACTGAGCCTGCTTTCTCTCAGGTTTTTTTCCTCATTCTCTCACAGAGAGTTTTGGTTCCTTGCCGCTGTCGCCTCTGGCTTGCTTCGTTGGGGACACTTAACTTCTAGCGATTATCGTTCATTTGATTACAGAGACCATGTCTGCATTTAATAAACAAGTAAATTATCACTTCATAAATACATGAGTAACAGCATCATGAAGCAGGACACATTAAATACGCTCTGCCTGTCTATAAACCTAAGCTGTGATTTGTGAGAAATGAATGCACTGGCTTTGAAGATTTCATTGACATGTGCTAAAGATGACTGTAAAGCAGGGTTGATGTTATATAAGAACATGGTGTTATCGTGCAGAGTGCTTGCAACCTCCACAAGCGGAGGATTTAATCTGATGTGAAGGGAGAGGAGGGACTTGCGTCGAGTGTAGTGTTGGTATATCTGATTCATCCAAATGATTCGGTTCGTTCGAACGGATAAGTTTTGCTATACCGGTTCTTTGAAGTCGACGGTCAAAAAACGGTTCCCAGTTTAGTGAACTGGTGTTGCATCGTGACCATTTTTTGCGGGTACATTAAAGTTTTACTTTTTAAAATACGGTGGTGTATTTTATGTTTTTCTTTATTTAGAATAGCTTGGTGAGACGTGTTGTCTCGGCTTGTTTTTTTTTTTTTTTTTTTTTTTTTATAGGCAGAAGAGATTAAAGGCACATAATACTTAATAAAAACACCAGTCAGTTTTGGTTTCCTGGTCAAGTGTCTTGTTTTCCCATAGATAGACCACTTTAATGCCATCCAGTTATAAGGCTGCGATATTATTCCTTTATGCAAAATATAATATTCTTAGCACAACACGCACAGTTCCACTACGTTTGACAAAAAGCATACATTTAGGGAGTAAATTATTAGCCAGTATCGCACAGGCAACGAATTAATTCAAGAACGCTTGCGTCGATTCGACCGAGTCGTTAAAAAGAACCGAATCAAAAGAAGATTCATTCGAGAAACGGAGCTCGCCATTGAAGGCTTCAGTGAGAGGAAGCGAGTGATGTACGAAGCTTTCTGGATAAAGCACTGGCTGAAATATGGATCATTATATAATTTTCCTGCGATTCTCTTAAGAGGCTGGGGAAATTAGGATATTAATCTGTCCGTCTCCTTTCAGTCCGAATCAATTTTGCGCAACATGGATGCGCTGAGTTTTGCCGTGACGATCTTCTGGTTTGCGCTCATCGTGGGGAACAGAAGGAGCAGGTAAGATGCGTGTGTCCTTCACGCAGTGTGAAAACTGTTCTTAACACGATCTATTCAACTGCTACGTGCTCGAAAGAAAGCTTTATTGATTGTCAAACCGTTTGGAAATGTGTGAGAAATCTTTACCGAACAAGCTTTAAACAGTAAATGAATGCGTTTGAGAATTTCAGCTGGTCTGTGAGCATCCATCATCCTCTCTTTCCAGTGATGGATTAAGCTGATATTTTCCAGCGAGGCTTAGAATTGATGCGTTTTACGCTTCTCTTTTCAACAAGAAGGAGCCTGTCCGGCGCTGTGTGACGAATTTAATGTTCAACGCAGATCAGAAGATAGATTCATCCAAAAGCGTTCATTCTCATGGATATCATGGATATGGTGTCATTATGTAGATGCTGCCGCACACATTCACACACACCCTGTGCTTGTTTCTCTCATTCTCGTTGTTGCCTGGAAATGGGTCAGATTTTCATGGACGTGTTTTTTTTATTTAGAAATATGTTTTGCTGGTGGTACACAGGTGTAAGGAATATTCTATCATAAACGTTTATACGTTTCAGTGGATCATACGGTTTTAAAATACGCATATTTCATCAAATATGGGTCAAAATGGGTTTTCAAGCATCACGACAATAAGAGTTAACATTCCAACCCCATTTTTCATTTTTTACATATTTTTTATTGAATAATATAATTTCATCCACATGGTATTTGACGTTTTGCAAGTTGACATTTGCATTCTATTTATCTATATATCATTTTCTACATTGATTTGATGCGGACACTAATAAGGGATGTCTTGTCCTTGACCCATATACACCTGCTTGTTGTTCAGTTCACATGCTGTTCATAAACACATCAACACTCTTCTGCCCTTTGTGTACATATGAGCTTGTACAGCATGGGATTAGTTTTGGGGATGAATCTGTATGTGAAATTTAGGATTTGACAGAGGTTTGTAAGTGGAACAAGACTAGACTTTTGCCTTGTACAAGAGGTTGGCTTTTACAAAATAATTAGTTCAATTGATGTACAATCTCAGTTTATTTTATGTGATTTGAAAAGACAGAAAGAGAAGTAGCAAGCCAGTTTTCATTTGGTGTTTCTCTTGGACATACATGTTGTTGTTTTTCTAAGAGAGATTGTGAAGGGGTTGTGTGTTTTCTACCTGTGAATGCTAATTTAAAGCAAATTAAAATCCACTAGCAGTTCCACAATGGTTTTGACATCCATGGAGGAGTAGGGCTAACTCAAGCTGAGCCTGAGCCAGGTTCTTTATGTTAAGAGGAACTAACAGTTTCACCTGCCATCTTTGTGTCCTCAACCCTCCCAGGCCTCCGCCTCCATCTTCAGCCCAGACAGCAGCCTCAATACCATTTGCATTTGATAATGTCTGTATTATGAGTAGTTCAATATATATATCCTGTTGTGATTCAGTTGTGAGAGGACATCCAGCAGCATGACATCACGACAGCCGTACACACTCTGCACCGTCATGCGTGTGATTACATACTGACTTGAGGTTTTATGCAACAGGTTTAAAGGCCCGGAAGCTCACATGACTCCTCTGTGTTCAGCAATTCATCTGTGGGTCAGGAGCCACAAAGCTCCCAGGGAGAGTGGAGGCTGCTTGGGCAGAGCGGGTACCCACTGAGGGCATATTCACCCCGTGGCTAATCCTATGAAGAACAGGGAGGCCGATTTCAACGAGGCACACCATGTTGCGTGTAGTTTTGTCGGATGTACAACAGGGAGGTGGAAGGAAGCTGCACTTTCTAGCTATTTAAGCCCAGCGGTGGTCTACTGTTTGCTCCAAAAACGTGCTATGCAGTAATAATAGTAACAGCTATGCTGCACAACATTGCAGTCGCATACTTAACAAGGATGAAGATGAAGAGGTGGGGGAATGAAGATGCCAACCAAGAAATGCCCAATACATGGCTGGTTTTCGTGCACATCAGCAAGACATTTTTTTTTTAATTCCTAATTTTTTAGTCTTTGAAGCATAGTTGATACTTGTTTTAGAATTTTTTTGTTCAGTCATTTAATTTATATGTGTGTTTAAATTTAAAGTAAAGTGGCCAACTTAGTACAGTCAAAACCTTACATTATAATCAAATTGCGCTTGTATGAAGTTGAAGGTGTAGTTTGCTGATTGTTCTGAAAGTAAGCTCTTAACATGCAGTAACACAGAAACAACAGCTGAGAAGGGAGGTCAATTAAGCAGAGGAACTCTCGAAAGCTGCCCATCTTAATTTAATTCACCCAGCTCAAGCCTAAGGAATTTATGAGCAGCCTACCGAAGAGAGCTTACAAGGTGCTAAAAGCCTCAGGAACTAGCATCTCAGGCTACTACCCTAATTATTAGGGGACCTTTTACATCCTTACCCTTATGCTGGGCACTCACTGCACAATTTTAGCCTTGATTTTTACTCACTGACAGTTTGCCATGTAACCTTTATCACCCGTGTTCACTAGGACATTACCTTCACTAAACCAAACCTACACAATCCAGGTGAAATCAGCATCCACATATAGTGAATTTAGGTAAAGAGGTTCAGAGCTAGTGGTTATTTTGTTGACAAACATCCAGTGCCTTAAATTTTATGTGAGCGGCTCTTGGTAGCTAGCACAACGTGGTCGTGACGTGTTCTCTGATGAGTGTATGTTTGTTTAAGACGAGCAATGCTAGGTGCGCAGTGGAGAAACTAGCACATGATTCACAGAGCAGCGGCACGTACATAAGGTTCAGTTGCAATAAATTGTGAGCACAACAACAGCCAAGAGTTCATTAATAATTGTATAGCGTGAACAGATAAACAAGTATCTTAGTGTCATTGATTCCTAAGTATTTTAAATTTAAAAGATAAGGCTTCAGAAGATTGTTTTTCAGCTGGGTCGTTAACAGGACAGCACATTTTTTCCAGAGCAGAGAATATTATAGGAACTGTCTTAGATGGATTGTCTTAATGTATAATAATGAATCATGCTGAGAAAGCCTAGGTTTATGAAGTAATTGACAAAGGTTAACACAAAGTGCACTGGAGATACAGTAGCAAGCAGCCCTGCAGTTATGACACATTAACTTAAAATAGTTATAGTCTATATTGAAGCCATAGGGTATGCATAAAAGAGTATCTATGAAATGAATGTGGAGAAGAGATAATCCCACCCCACTAGTGACAGTATTTCAGATTGAGACCTTGATGTAGAGTACTTTGTTATATTGAATAATCTGTAATAATTGAGAACCATTTGTTTATTTAATGAAACCAGTCTGGTCTTCAAGAATTATTGTTGGGAGCAAAGTTTTCTCATCTTTTGTGGCTTTTTTCCTTTTTTTTAATGCAGTAAAGAATCACTCAACATCTCTGGGTGAAGACCCAGTCCTAACGGTTCATCTAAAAGATATTTTATATTGTCACAAAATGTAATGTGGACTACCTTTATTTCCAGTTTTATAAAATGACTTCTTGTACTGTTGATTAGTGTTGAATTCCGTCATTGATTCCCCAAAGTCAAGGGCAAATGCTGCCCCACAACCAATTCTACAGATTTCATTGATTATGTCAATCACAGGGCACTTGTTGCATAACAGTGCAAAGGAAATGAACTTTAACCCAGTAAATCACTGCAACATCTTTTCCATGTGTTCCCCTTCTCCTTTACATTGTATCTCAGCGTTTTTCTCTGTTTGCCCATTGCTGCTTTTACTTGTTCCCCTTGTTAACTTTCTCAGTTTTGTTCCTTTAGCCACCTTTTCACCTTTCAATGCAATAATGAGTGTTTGAAAATTGATACAATGAGGTGGCACTATTCAAACCATTGAACATTAAATGAGATCTAAACATGTAAATACATGAACAAATTACTTTCAGCAGACAATAAATAACGTCAAATATTACTCTTGATATTCTTACAGGATTTAATGATTTCCAGGAATTTATTGTTTATTAAATTGAAAGGGCTGTATTTGCTCTCTTTCTCATAGTCAGATAAAACTGAACTAAAAAGAGCTTTGTCACTGGATGCTTTAAGAAGGAGCGCATAAAGGGGTAACGATGAAGAGTAACACACATGTGATGTGTTTCCATGTTTCATGGGGACATTCTATAGACATAATGTTTTTTATACTGTACAGACTGTATGTGTTATTGCCCTACACCAACCATACACATAAACCTCCTTACAGGAAGCTACAGGCATTTTTAGATTATCCAAAAAAAAGCCTAAAAAATGGGGACCTAAAAACTGTCCTCAAAAGGTCAAAATTGACTGGTATTCCTATCCTTGTAGAGAAATTTGGTCCAGACAACTCTCAATGGGATCAAACTTATAATGAAGGACAGAAATCTAGGTCACACAAGGGCAATCAGAACACACACAAAACAAGCACTTGTGACGCCAATGTCTCATTAAAATTGCAAGTGATATGCTAAAATAGGGTTTAAAGGAACACATTCAGTCAAACTGACAAATGAATATTATTTTCAGCGCAATTATTAATTGAAATTATGTTTCATTTACACTATAAAGTTCAGCCGTTTTTTAAAATGCAATATAAAAAAGGTGTATATTCCCATGGTCGGTTCTGTTAATTGAATTTGTCCTTTATGTCTGTTTAGCATAAATTACTGTCATTATTACCTCCTTAGCTTCTTGATTGATTGCCCCAAGTCTATGCCTGTATGTTCTATTTTAAACCATTCTGGGTTTCTGTGTTTTATCCTGTTTTCCTCGACACCATTTCAGTCCATCGGTCCTGCATTCAGGACTACTTCCAACCAAATATGTCCCCGTAATATATATTGTGACGGGCGTCCCGAGCTACCATCAGCGTTGCCCTGGGAATAAACCACCATCACCTGGGAAAGCCACTAATCACGGACTCGCGCGCACCTGGAGCTCGTTTGCCGGTGGCCAGATAAGCCACGTCAGGCTCGCACTCCAGTGAGCTACGACACTCCTACATGCTGTCTCTGACTGTTATCTCTTTTGTATCTTCTAGAAGCCAGTCCTTGAACCGCGACACGGAGCTAATTTCCCAAGAATCACCGTTGCCGCACTCACCGACTGCACCCAGAGCACCGAGCACCCAGAAGATAACGCCACTGACAGCGGTTGTGCACCGGCTCACCATTCACCTATCACCTATATATTGTTAAATGGGTTCAAACGCCTCTGTTTGTGCTGTGCTTCATCCGCCCGTGACAAGTGGTGGAGAATGCGGGCATGTTGAAGCACTCACAAACACGTTGAAAAAATAAGAAAACGAAAAACGCGCGGACGCCATTTTGTTTAAAGGGCACCTACCCGACTCATCTTTTTTCTTCTTGTCCCCCTCCAGCTAAGCGCTCGCGGCCGGCCAGGAGATGGAGGAGCTGCTACAGCAACTCACAGAGGTGTCCCTTCGACAGCAGCAGATCGTAGAACACCTGGCGAACCGACAAGGGCAGCTCGAGCAGGAGCTCGCTGCCCAGGGTTATCGCGCCCGCCGTGCCCGATCCCCGCATTCAAGCAGCGCAACTCCTTCCAAAAATGACCAGCTATGGCGACCCAGAGATTTTTTTACAGATTGAGAATGTCGCCGCCACGGAAGGATGGATCGCCAAGAGTGGGCACGCAGCGGCTGGCCCCGCTGCTAACTGGAGAAGCGCAGCGCGCTTCTTATGCCATGCCGGCTGACCTGGCTGCCAACTATAGCGACCTGAAAGCGGGAGATCCTCGGAAGGGTCGGTCTATCTCCGATCACGCGCAGCCCAGGGTTCTTTGACTGGGCGTTCCAACCACGCCGACGGCCCGGGCTCAAGTCGCCGAGCTCACCCGTCTAGCCCAACATTGGCTACTGGATCAGGACCGACCCCGGCCAGATCGTCGAGAGGGTGGTCATCGACCGGCTCTTGCGGGCTCTTCCCGATCCTACCGCCAGGCGGTCGGCATGCGCAATCCCGGACGTCCTCGGAGTTAGTGGAAGCGGTCGAGCTGGCTGAAGCGGCACTCAAGAGGAAGCCGGGAGCGAGCGCCACCTTTTCCCGGAGGGCACCCCAGGAGCAGCGCGCGCGGAGGGCACCTGGCGGCCAGTAGAGCGGGCGGCGGGCCTGCAGTAAAGGACGAACCCATGCCCACGGAAGCTTCTACCACCCCAGCTCGGGAACCCAGGCCTGGCTAGCGGGCTGTGGGTTACACCAGGAGGTGCCCCACGAGCGCCGGCCGTCCCCATCGCCTTAAGCGGGCGCAAGTTAAACGCCGTCCTGGACTCTGGCAGCGTTGTCAGCCTGGTCAGTCCCGCCTGCTACCTCCCGTTCCACGCCCGAAAACGCCTGCCGATAACCTGTGTCCATGGGGACACCAAGAAAGTCTCGACCCGCTGGGTCAAAATAACCACAGCAGGTGGAAGCTGGAACCTGGAGGTAGGCCTCGTCCAAGACCTACCGGTGCCGGTGATCCTCGGGCGGGACTGGCGGGCTTCCCGGAGGCTCTCAAGAACGCTGCCGGGCCGACAGCACACCAAAGCCGCCGAGAGAAGAAGAGAGGCCCGCCGCCAGACTGCACTCATGACCTCCGACAGCGGGAGAGATGGTGAGTCCCCTCCTAACGCGCTAACGTATTCTTTGATGTGTTTCAGCAGGTTACTGGAGGGGGCTCATTCGTCGGCTCAACGGGACGATGATAGGCTAAAACACTGCTGGGATCAAGTGCGCTTCCTCGAGGAGAGGAAGTCGGCCCAGCCCCATCCTCTCCGCACTTCATCGTGGAGAAACGGTTTGCTCTACTGTGTTGCCCAGCGAAGGGGGGAGGAAAAGCGTCTGTTGGTGGTCCCAAAGTCAAAGGTGGACACAATATTGGAACTGGCCCACGCCCATCCATTGGCGGGACACTTAGGGGTCGCCAACACCACCCAAAGGATCCGGGACCGTTTCCACTGGCCGGGGCTGGATGGAGACGTACGAAACTTTTGCCAGGCTTGCCCTGAATGCCAGCGTACGTCGCCCCGGCCTCCTCCCCCCAGTCCGCTTATACCACTTCCTATCATCGAGGTGCCCTTCGAGCGCATCGGGATGGATCTGGTAGGGCCGCTGCCAAAGTCTGCCCGGGGCCACGAACATATTCTGGTGATTGTCGATTACGCCACCCGGTATCCAGAAGCTATCCCTCTCCGAAGGGCTACCGCCAAGGCCATCGCCCAAGAACTCTTCCTCCTCTCCACCCGTGTCGGCATCCCCAGCGAGATTCTGACCGACCAAGGCACCCCGTTCATGTCCCGTGTGATGGCCGACCTCTGCCGGCTGCTGAAGATTCATCAGCTGCGCACCTCTGTCTACCATCCCCAGACCCGACGGCCTGGTCGAAAGATTCAATCAGACCCTCAAGCGGATGCTTGGCGGGTGACGGCCGAGGATCGCAGAGAGACTGGGACTTACTTCTCCCATACGTCCTCTTCGGGATTCGAGAGGTGCCCCAGGCCTCCACTGGGTTCACACCATTTGAACTGCTGTTTGGCCGTCAGCCCGAGGCCTGCTGGATGTCGCCAGGAGGCCTGGGAACAGCAGCAGCAGCCGCGACCCAGAGGTCGGTCGTCGAACACGTCCAGGCCATGCGGGACCGGATCGAACGGGTGATGCCCTGGTACGGGAACACATGACGGAGGCCCAGAGAGCTCAGCAACGCCACTACAACCGCCCCGCCCAGCCGCGAGAATTCCAAGTCGGCGGCATCGGGTCATGGTTCTGGTCCCCACCCAGGCCTGCAAGTTTCTGGCCACGTGGCAGGGACCGCACACCGTACTGGAACGGCTGGGCCCAGTAAACTATAAAGTCAGGCAACCCGACCGACGCCGACCTGAGCAGATCTACCATGTCAATTTGCTGAAGAAATGGGTGGGGACCAGGAGAACCTAGCGCCCTCACCACCCAGGAAGCCCCGGTCGCGTCGACATGAGCGTCATGCTGTCTCCGCCCAGAAGTCAGACATCAAACATCTGGTCGGTCAGTTCTCGGATGTGTTCTCGCCATCGCCCGGGCAGACCCACATCCTACAGCACGACATCAAAACTCCTCCCGGCATCATAGTAAAACAGCGGCCCTACCGTATCCCTGAGGCTCGTCGGCGGGCTATAGAGGAGGAAATCCAACAAATGCTGAAGTTGGGGTAATTGAGCCATCTACCAGCCCGTGGTCCAGCCCGATCGTCCTGGTCCCCAAGCCTGACGGCTCGCTCCGCTTCTGCAACGACTTCCGGCGGCTCAACCAGGTCTCTGAGTTCGATGGCTACCCGATGCCCCGTGTGGACGAACTGCTAGATCGCCTGGGGAGGGCCCGGTACATCTCAACACTGGACCTCACCAAAGGCTTTTGGCAAGTCCCCCTAACCGACGAAGCAAAGCCCAAAACGGCCTTCTCAACCCCCGGTGGCCACTGGCAGTACCGGACCCTCCCTTCGGGCTACACGGGCACCCGCCACGTTCCAACGGCTCATGGACATTCTCCGGCCTCACCAACACTATGCCGCCTATCTGGATGATGTGGTGGTTCACTCTGAGACCTGGGAAGAACACCTAGAGCGCCTCGGAGCGGTGCTGCGGGATCTCCGACGGGCTGGACTCACCGCCAACCCCAGGAAATGTCACCTGGCGCTCACGAGGCCAAGTACCTGGGATACCGCGTTGGCCGGGCCTAATCCAACCCCAAGAACAGAAGGTCACGGCCGTCCGGGAGGCTCCTCGTCCAACCACGAAGTCCCAGGCACGCCTTTCTGGGGTTGGCCGGATACTACCGATGTTTTATCCCCAACTTCTCCTCTATAGCCGCCCCTCTGACAGACCTGACCAGGAAGGGGCAGCCCGAGAGGATACCCTGGAGCCCCGCTGCGGAGGAGGCCTTCACCCGGATCAAGGAAGTCCTGACTTCAAGCCCGGTTCTGCGAGCCCCGGACCGGTTGCCCCTTCCTCCTGCAAACGGATGCTTCCGACGTGGGTCTGGGAGCTGTCCTGTCCCAGGTCCAGGCAGGTGAGGAGCATCCCGTACTCTTCATCAGCAGGAAGCTGAACCCAGCCGAGAGGAACTACGCAGCGGTGGAGAAGGAGGCCCTGGCCATCAGGTGGGCAGTCCTGGAGCTGCGTTACTACCTTCTGGGCCGGCGGTTCACCCTGCTGACCGACCATGCACCCCTTCAATGGATGTCCCGGGCCAAGGACACCAATGCCAGGGTGACCCGCTGGTTCCTCGCGCTCCAGGACTTCCACTTTGATGTGAAACACCGCGCTGGAACCGCCAACGGGAACGCCGACGGACTCTCCCGGCTGTGGTCAGCTTTTGCAGGTCTGTCAGGGGTCACTCCCCGCCCACCCCCAGTATCCCCCTTGATCTCATCTGTTTTCTCCGCCAGGACCAGGACAGCGCTTGGGGGGGGGAGTGTGACGGGCGTCCCGAGCTACCATCAGCGTTGCCCTGGGAATAAACCACCATCACCTGGGAAAGCCACTAATCACCGGACTCGCCGCACCTGGAGCTCGTTTGCCGGTGGCCAGATAAGCCACGTCAGGCTCGCACTCCAGTGAGCTACGACACTCCTACATGCTGTCTCTGACTGTTATCTCTTTTGTATCTTCTAGAAGCCAGTCCTTGAACCGCGACACGGAGCTAATTCCCCCAAGAATCACCGTTGCCGTACTCACCGACTGCACCCAGAGCACCGAGCACCCAGAAGATAACGCCACTGACAGCGGTTGTGCACCGGCTCACCATTCACCTATCACCTATATATTGTTAAATAAACGCGCCCTCCGGGGTTCAAACGCCTCTGTTTGTGCTGTGCTTCATCCGCCCCGTGACAATATCAATATAAAAGTGCAATTACACACATCTACATCTGCATCTATTGTGCAGTTTTTGAAAGAGAAAGTGAGGACCATGTGTTTGTTGTGTCCCTGCAGGGCCATGCTGAGTGATATTGGTGATTACGTTGGTACAGACGTTGAAATATCCTGGTTGCCTAATCTGGATGATTTAATGAAAGGTTACGCTCGAAACTTTCGCCCAGGCATCGGAGGTGAGGTTTAAATGTGCACTTTACACCACACTGCTTAAACACCTGCGGTCACTTTTAGCTTTGTTTCTCACAGCACATCCCACAGCAAGCGCTCCAGTTTCCACAGTCTATTTTTAGAGTATTGCAATTAGCCCACGTATATTTGAAACATATCATAAGAAACAAACTTGTGAGAAGCATTGATACGTAACTATCTTACTCAGCAGGTCAATGGTTGTACTCTGCAGACCGGTTTTTATTTATGAAACTGTATAAATGTATAATTGATTATAATGAATGAGTCATTATAATTTGGGTTACAATTTATTTACATTGATGTTCATTATTTTTAAATGCTTTTCTAAGAGAAAACATACTAATCGCACACATATGTTGTACACCAACTTTTTTGCTTTTTCTTCATGCAAAATAAAATGGTGAATTTGTCAACCATGTCTTACACTTCTCTCTTCTCACACTGTCTAATATACTGTGTAATTAAATATTTATAGAATTAATAAAAAAAAATCTACGGTCACATTCACAGCTTTTTCTTTTTTCATACGTCTCCTCAGGACCTCCTGTGAATGTGGCCATGGCCATTGAAGTAGCCAGCATCGATCACATCTCAGAAGCCAACATGGTAAGGTGTTGGATATCACCCTATGTGTTATTCGTTTGATTTGTATTGTTGTTGTACTGGAAAACAATCATATTTTCATCATTAAACCTATTTTTTATTTCTTTCTAAATGGAGCGGATTCAGTTCCAGCGTAATTCATAAAATAAACAGCAAGAGTAAATCTAAATTCACCATTGAGGGAAAACTTTCAAATAAATGTAAAAATTACTGGACACGTAAGAAACAACAATACATTTCAGTGTTAATATAAACACTACGCTCAGTTGTAAAAATGCAGGAAGTAAATTTGGTAAATATACAAATGTAGAAGTCACAAGGATGCTAAGTTTTCTAAGCAGATGGTATTCCACAGTATGTGGTCCACTGACTTTTAATAAAGCTTTTGTTTGAACAAGTAAGTGCAATATCGTTAAAATCTATTACCTTTTATCACAGAGTGGTCTGAAACTCACTTCCAGAGGGGCAGCAACAGAGCTTAACTCCAACCAGTTCCAAAAGAAGAGTTCCCTAAAACAAGATGTTTACAGAAACCTGACCCTCCAACACACTAGAACTTGCAAAACCATACACTAGTTGTGAGCCATTGACTAGTAAAGGTGCAAACATTAGCTTTTGAAATGTCAATTATAATACTGAAAGTATTTAAAAATGATATACATTTTTCGATTACAATTATATACATATATATATTATTTATTTATATATATATATATATATATATATATATATAGATATATATATATATATATAGAGAGAGAGAAAGACCTTCACCAATCACTGAAGTGATTTCTGAATCATGTTCACCGCTCTGTACTCTCATAAACAAATTAGGGTGGACTTCAGTCAATTCATTCTTCAACACTGACGACTAATCTGAACTCTCTTTGGCCAGAAATGTGTATATTTGGTTATAATGTTAAATTCTTCGAATGGATTAGTAGATCTAAATGTCTTTAAAGATCTAAAATCTTACTTTAATCGTAATCAAATTAGTTTGATTGAACAGGGGCTTATTTTGCCCATTTTTTTTTTAATTGGGGAGCATTGTTTAGGCTTTTTTGCCCCAAGCCCTCATTAATGTCTAACCCTGTAGGATATAAAATAAGGCTGGACCAACTCAACTAAGATCAAAGCAGCATGACAGAGATAAATAAGACGCTAAATATGATGATCTCGCTGCTAAAATTTTAATACACGCCTGG
This sequence comes from Puntigrus tetrazona, assembly GCF_018831695.1. Classification (NCBI taxonomy): domain Eukaryota; kingdom Metazoa; phylum Chordata; class Actinopteri; order Cypriniformes; family Cyprinidae; genus Puntigrus; species Puntigrus tetrazona. The sequence continues at coordinate 64,051 of NW_025048135.1, forward strand.
AAATATACTGTAGGTCATATAAAAATGATGACAGTTATGTTAATTAATTATATAAAAATATGCTAATAATATGCATGCTAATAAGCAACTAGAAGATCAGAGATCAGAGTCTGGGATTTTAGAGACGCCGTTCTCTACATTTCTTCTGGATTTAATCTGTCTCAGTTTTTCCTGTTTCTTCATGTGATTTCAGATTGGATGATGATCAAATCAGATCTCTGTGTGGAGCAAACAGAGAGAACATTTTTGAAAATCCTCTAAGAATCCTATAATTAAAGAGACGATTAATGGCTGTGGCAAACAAAATTGATCTTAAATTCTTTCAGTTGGTGCACTCCTACAATAAACCTCTCTTTGTCTCAAGACAAGCCATGATCAGAATTAATGCAAGAGAATTTTTCTATATGCATAAACTCTTGTCCTTCGCTAACAGAATTCATCCGATATGTTGCCTTTATACACTCTAGAAAACACAGGGTTATGTTTTAAATCCAACTGTTGGGTTGTTTTTGTGTGACCCAGCTGTTGGGTTAGTTGCTGGGTTAATCTCACTGACCATCAAACGATACACCCGTCCCCCTCCCTCTGATGAAATAACCCAGCTCTCAGTGGAAGCGGGGGCTTTTCCTTCATCTCAGGAGAGAGCAAGTCCTCAGCGCTGACGATCCTCTGGACTTCCTTAATAAGGTTCGTGTACATCTTATTGTATTATTCTACTAAGCTTTTATTTTGCTGTAAATGATTTTATTTCACACAATGCAACATACAGATAGCGCTTCTGATTTATTTTAGATGTTAAAATGTTCTGTTCTCTGTACTGTTTATTTATAAACAGGTTATGAAGTCGGATGAAACGCGAGTCTGGTAGCGGTCTCAGGTCTGCAGGTCACCCCGAAGGAGAGCAGCCTATCGCCAGCTCAGATTTCACTCACACCATTTCGGTTAAAAGGGAAAACAGAGAACAGTTTAATACACTTTCTAAAATGCTTGTTAAAGGAGTTAAATAACTTGAAAACTAAGCTGTGTAATTTAGTTTGTCATATTTTTTCACATATTAATAAATGTTCACATTTCGATTATTACAGTTGTCTCTAGTAATTCTGTGTCTGCTTTTTAATTTCCATCCGATTTTTGGGTTCATTTTAAGCTAGCAATTATAATTTTCCATTAATATTTGATTTAATTAAAACAACCCAGCATGTTAGGTCAAATATTTAACCCAACTGGATGGGTTCAAATAATCAAACGCTAGGTTTGTCCATATCTGACCCAGCACTGGCTTACCAAAACAGTTTTTTAGAGTGTATGATACATATGGGTTCACGTTAATGACAATTGAAAGTCTTTATTAAAGCTCCTGGTTTAAGCAAGCCAAAAGATCACAGTGGCACTTTGCAAAACGTCAGTAATTGGTCTTTTTTGTAAGCTCTCAAACCCGCAGGATGTTTTAACGGTTCAGTGAATTAGTTGTCAAAAGATTAAAATTGATTTCTCATGACTCCTTTAAAGAGAAAGGCAGAGCAACATAACACATCCAGTAAAGAATTGTCCTGATCTTGTTATGAGGGTATGAGTTGAAAGCCTGAATTATGTGCATGTTCCAGGCTAAAGCTCATCAGTAGACTTTGCTCCATCATTTATTATTAAATGGCATATGTGTGTTTATTATATGTGCTGTTTAATTTTTCACAGTCCTTTAAAATATTAGAATGAATGCATGCTAATAAGCAACTAGTTAGTAGTGAATAGTGTTCCCTAATCTAAAGTGTCACCAATACTTTAAAACAAAATGTTAACACGTGATAATGATTTAATGAGAACGGGGCTTTGCTGTCAAAGTTCTAAAACGTTTATAAATGATTTTAATTCTGATTAAGTTATTGTAAAAGGCTGTATGAGTGCACACATTCGGTCACATACTATGTCACGGAGCACACCAAAACAAAGGTGAAGATAGTGATAAGCAGACTTGAATGAATCTACAGATAGGACATTTTCAAGCTATGAAGGTTGTGGAAAGACATAACATTGACAAGACAGACAGAAACTTAAATACACAGACCAAACGAGGATAATTAACATGTCACGGTTGTGTGGTAAGCACGAGAGCACACAACGAGATTAAATGAAAATAAAAGGGTTTAATTCCAAAATGGCAAAATAAAGGATATACAGACAGGCAGGCAGGTCGAACAGGCAGGCAGGATAAACACAGGTACAGACATCGGGTAAGGACCTTGACGCTCGGACCAACAGAACTCAAAACACAGGACTTAAATACACAGGGTAATTGATGAGACACAGCTGATGACAATAACATAATTAACACAGAGGGAAGGCAGGGCACAGGGAGCACATGGCACGAAACGAAAACATAAACACAGAGTCCGGGGAACGTGACATTACCCCCTCCCGGAAGGTGCGTCCTCGCACCTAAAGGGTAACAAACAAAAACAAACAAAAACCAAAATGACTAAGATTTGGGGATACCGGGTCTTGGGAGGAGGTTGTGGTGGAGGACGGATCCCCAGGAGTGGGCAGGCAGAAGGCAGAAGGGTCCAAGGAGGTGTAGACGGAGGGAGGAGCCAGGGAGGAGACAGGAGGAGTCCGGAGCAGGAGGAGATCCAGAGCCCAGCTATGGTGGTCCACGGTGGAGCCGACGGAGGGAGGAGCCATGGAGGAGGAGCAGCCATCGACTCCATGGGGCCGACCGACGGCGGCGGAGCAGGTGGTGGAGGAGACTGAGGCGGAGACGGAGAGCCGAAGAGCCAGGGTGACGTCGAGGCGCTGGAGGTCCAAGGCGACGCCGCAGGCTTCGGCGACTGACACGGAGACGGGGGACAGGAAGGACGCGGCGGAGCCAGAGCGATTGAGGACTGAGGTGAAGCCGGAGGGAAGGAGGAGCCTGACAGAGCCGGTGGGATGGAGGGACGAGGTGAAGCCGGAGGAGAGGAATCCCGAGGCGACGGATGGTCGACGACAGACCAAGGCGGAGCCGGAGGGACGATGGAGCCTGGTGAAGCTGGTGGACTGACGGACCACGGTGGAGAGGAGGAGCTAGGAGCCCAGGGGAGCCGGCGGGTCTCACGAGCCGAGGAGGAGTCTGGGTCTCGGAGGCAGGGCGGCGAGGCGAGGATCCTTCAACCTCGGCGGCGATGGAGACCGGCAGACCCGTGGCGAGCTCTGGATGGTGAGCTGAGGGTGAGCGCAGGGGCTGCTGGGATCCATCGGTGGCGTATGACCAGGGTGGGAGGAGGGAAAACTGGAAGCGCCGAGGCGCGGGCACGGAGGCGCGCGTGGCGCGGGCGGGAGGAGGCGCACGTGGCGCGGGCACGGAGAGGCGCACGTGGCGCGGGCACGGAGGGCGCGCACGTGGGCGCGGGCACTGGAACTGGAGGAGCGCGCGTGGCGCGGGCACTGGAACGGGACGGAGCGCACGTGGCGCGGGCACTGGAACGGGGCGGAGCGCGCGCGTGGCGCGGGCACTGGAACGGGGCGGCTGGGCGGAACCAGCGGGCTAACGGGGCGGCTGGGCGGAACCAGCGGGCTAACGGGACGGCTGGGCGGAACCAGCGGGCTAACGGGACGGCTGGGCGGAACCAGCGGGCTAACGGGACGGCTGGGCGGAACCAGCGGGCTTACTGGGTAGCTGAACGGGAACAGGAACTCAGGATACAGGGGAGGTGCCCAGTCTAAGTCCAAGTCCAAGTCTACATCATCCAGCTCCCTTTGCAGATCCAGCAGCCCCAGGTGGATGATCAGCTCATCCTCAGCCGATGTGTAGTGGGCGGAGCTCCACTCCGCGCTCTCCTCGCGCAGTCGGCTGTCTCCACCGCGCGGGAGCTCCGTTGCTGGCTCGCGCACCTGGTCTGACGATCACGGCTCGGGTCCTGTTACGCTCCACGGCTCTGTCGCTCTCTCTGGCGATGGGTCCGTGGTCGCGCTCGACTCCGCCCCCGTGTTAGCGGTGGGCTCAGGCTGGGGCTCGACCATGCGGTGAAGGGCTGAGCTAGGCTCTGGATCTGGAGTGGGGCTGGTGTCGTTGTCCTCAGGCGCAACCATCATGGTTGATTTGCAGGACACCAGCACCCACTCGACGTATGCGGCGAGGCTCTCTCGAGGACCGCTCCCGGACAGCTGCGCTTGGCTGGAGGTGTTAAGTCCGCGGAAATAGATTTCGAGCAGAGAGCAGTCGGGTAGCGGAGTCGTTGGCCAGTTCGAGGAATAGTTCTGTATAGTCCTCGAGAGAGCAATCCCCCTGCTCCAGCAGGCGGATGAGGAAGTTTGGATCTTTAAACTGGGCAAACATGGCAAACAAAACAAGAAAAATAAGGGGGAAAATACGCCGCTATTTACACTTTGTAGGTCCGAGCGTTCTGTCACGGTTGTGTGGTAAGCACGAGAGCACACAACGAGATTAAATGAAAATAAAAGGGTTTAATTCCAAAATGGCAAAATAAAGGATATACAGACAGGCAGGCAGGTCGAACAGGCAGGCAGGATAAACACAGGTACAGACATCGGGTAAGGACCTTGACGCTCGGACCAACAGAACTCAAAACACAGGACTTAAATACACAGGGTAATTGACGAGACACAGCTGATGACAATAACATAATTAACACAGAGGGAAGGCAGGGCACAGGGAGCACATGGCACGAAACGAAAACATAAACACAGAGTCCGGGGAACGTGACATAACAAGACACACTTGAATAGAACGACATAATCACATCAATAACTATGAAAACAATGCAAAGTCCAAACTAGAAACCGTAACTCATGCAGTCTATTCCAGAGAACTGCTCGCAGGGATATTATGAAACTTGGTAGAAGTATATACTGAATAATAAATTTAAGTCTCTAACTCAAACCTTTTAGCACTACCATGATATGATATGATAATCCGGTTGATCAGTCAATCTATTTTCAGGCCATACCAGCAAATGTTGTGAATGTTGACCAAACCATTATTACAGTGGTCAACATTTGAAGAGGATCAAAAATGTTCATCATAGTTGTCCTAAGTCAAGAATGGTCCTTGTTTTGGTTCATCAGATGTATTTGATGCTTTCACCAACTTGATGGTATTATACCAAAGTGTGTGCCCTTGTCACGCCACACTGACCACAGCACATGAATGTATTTCAAAATTAATCATTCATAGTATTATCTATAATAATTATTGATTTGTAACATGTTTTAAGAGAAAGCACGGCACCCAATATCAACGATCAAACCGTTGTAATGCATTGACTTAAAAGTACAATTGTCTGTAAATCTGTACTGTACACAACAACACTCCTCTCAGAAACACAGAAACTAAACAGATGTAAATGTCTTGTTTGTGTCATTTTGTTTTGCCAGGAATACACCATGACAGTATTTCTGCGGCAGAGTTGGAGAGATGATCGTCTCTCGTACAACCACACAAACAAAACTCTCGGCCTGGACAGCCGCTTTGTGGACAAACTCTGGTTACCAGACACATTCATAGTTAATGCCAAATCAGCCTGGTTTCACGACGTCACTGTGGAGAACAAACTCATACGTCTGCAGCCTGATGGAGTCGTTCTCTACAGTAGTCGGTACGTGGGTATGCTTTAAGTGCATTTTAAAAGAGTTTGTAATTTTGCATTGGCGATAAGGTTAAAGGACTTTGGGCAGCAGAGGAAAGGAGGAATGTTGAGAGGTCATGATAAAGTGAAGAATACTTAAAGGCATGTGCTTTATTAACAAGGTTCGGGAGGAGCACGGTCAGATAATCTGTCAGCTCGTTTAGCTCATTTCACCAACACAAAATATGAAGACATCGACATCATTATTTTCGAAGCATCATATCATTTATTTTCCAGTTTTAAGACATGATCACAGGGGGATCATTTATTCTCTGCGACCTGCTCTATGGACAAAATGTTTATTTCCCTTTCAGAATTACATCTACGGTTGCATGCGACATGGACCTCACAAAATACCCCATGGATGAACAGGAATGCATGCTAGACTTGGAAAGCTGTGAGTAAAGGGAAAGCTCATAACTTGCATCTCTCTCTTGCATTTACAGTGTTTCAACTTCATGAGCAATTTCATGGTTCCTGCACAAAACCCACACCACGATATTGATGCCTGGGACTATACTTCACAAAAATCACATATTTTCCTTTTCCTGTTGGTGGTTTTGCAGATGGCTACTCTTCAGAAGATATTGTGTATCACTGGTCAGAGAGTCAGAAACTCATTCACGGTCTGGACAAACTGGAGCTGTCCCAGTTCACAATCACAGATTACCGCTTTGTCACAGAGATGATGAACTTTAAATCCGGTGAGGCTTTTCAGCGGCACTGATACATAAAAACATCATTGCTAATGCTGCTGCTGCTGCTGCAACTGTTGTTTTCATTTTTAATTACTATTTTGTTAACTCAGGAATCATATTACATATTTTCAAAGCAAATATTGTCATTTTTCAAACAGCGGGGAGATTTCCACGTCTCAGCTTGCGCTTTCAACTAAGGCGTAACCGAGGAGTTTACATCATCCAGTCCTACATGCCCTCGATCTTACTGGTTGCTATGTCATGGGTTTCATTCTGGATCAGCCAATCAGCGGTGCCCGCAAGAGTGTCTTTAGGTCGGTAAAATGTACACTTCACTATATGCGCGTGTGTCTTATATTCTAAATTATACTAGATATTCTCAATATATTGCACGTTTAAATTAACAAATTTGTACGTTTGAACGATTAATAGGTGAACACTTTATTTTGATATTACAAGTTTTTTACTTCACAACTACATACCAGCTACCAGTTATTAAGAGTTTTAGTAGACTGTCTGATGAAAATCCACTTTATATCCCCAACAGATATACTACTGGCTATAAGTAACTTTATAATTACATGTCAACCCTCACACACACACACACACACACACACACACAACTGAACCTGACAAGTTGAAGGAATATTTCCATGTTCCCTTTAACCCTTAGGAATCACAACGGTGCTCACAATGACAACGCTGATGGTCAGTGCTCGCTCATCTTTGCCCCGTGCTTCTGCTATCAAAGCTCTGGATGTATACTTCTGGATCTGCTACGTCTTTGTGTTCGCTGCCTTGATTGAGTACGCTTTTGCTCACTACAATGCAGACTACAGCAAGAAGGAGAAAGCCAAAGTCAAGACGAATAAGAGTGCAGAGGTACCATAAGATGATGAATTTTGCAAAGAGTGGTGAAACTGTGTGCTATAACAAACATACATATACTCTAAAATCTGAAGTAGGGTCAATTCAGGTAAATTGAAGATTGGTAACACTTTATTTTATTGTTATATCTATTAGTTGCTTAATAGCATGCATAGGACTGGGTGACAGTTTATAGATGGACTCATAGACTAAGGCTGGTAGGGCAGATGGTTACATGGACACACTTAACAAAACGTGACAATCAGATGGTTTCTGAATCTTCTCTCTGGCAGTGACAGGGTTCACTGGACAAACATGGAGTGCATTTGTAGATTCAAAGTTTCCATCAAATTCAGCGGGGGACTAGGACCATTAGGACAATTCAAAGACAAATGGTGGAAGAGACATATTTGTGGAGACAACACAGGTAGATCTTTTAAGTTTGGTGTCATAGGTGACAGACAGGAATTATTGAGCTTTGATTGGCAGTGGATTGGCCAGATAGACAAATAATTCAAACAAAACCTGATCTGATTTTTTGACAGAAATTGGTGAGACTCTGAGAGAGTCAAAGTAAAGTGACAGGTGATGGGTGGGTGTCTCACTGACTGTAGGTTGTTCACAGAGAGGCTTGCTGACTGACATGGGCAGAACACACAGAGATTGACCAGACAGACAGCTCAAAATCACATCATCATATTACTAGAGTCAAGACAGTTAGACATTTCATAATCAGACAACAGGGCTGCTTCAGAACAGGGCGAGTGCTCATTAATGACCTCCTTGGCCAGGACAGAACAAGGCAGGAGATCAAACTACGAATGGTTCCGTAGAGTAGCTATAGCTGGAAGAGTGATATACGCTAAACAATACTCGCCGTGGAATAGAGGGATAAATTGTTATTTAAAGTGTGTGAGTGGTTGAATGCAGGTGAGCATGTGATGAGTGCAATCAGGTGTGTGTGTGTGTGTGTGTCTGTGTGTCATCAGTGCAATGGATGATGGGAATTGAAGTCCGAAATGAAATACAACAGTGGTGTGGTGCAAGAGTCAATGTGGTGGTGAGTGGACTGAAGTTTGTGGACCAGATTTGTTCCAAATAAAAGTTTATTCTAATTAAAATATTACAGCTGCACCTTAAAGTTAATAAAAGGTGCTAAATAAATAAATGACAAGTTTAACAAAAACTGAATTTACCTGATTTATGTCATGATAGAATGGCCTTATTTTTTATTAAATGTTAAGTAATTTTCAGTGAGTGACTTTTTTTCTCCTCCTGTTCTTTTGCAGTCCATGGTAAAGAACGGAAAACAGGCCATGGTTTTGTTTTCTCTCTCTGTGGCCGGCATGAACCAGGGCCTCCTCGTCTCAAACCGGCAGAACAGGGCCCAGCGGACCACTGACGCTCCTGGAGATCCACATGAAGACACAGAGGTCCGTGGCTCTCAGTCCCGTCGGACACAGAAGGAAAGCAGTGAAGAGAAGAAATGCTGCAAGTGCAAACCTATCGACGCCGACACCATCGACATCTACGCCCGAGCTGTCTTCCCTTTCACCTTTGCTGTGGTAAATGTCATCTACTGGGTGGCATATACAATGTAAATGATTCATTTTCAAATTTTGAGCTCTGCATGTACATAAATATTTGGATTATTAACAGTTATAAAGATATAAAGTAGTCTTTTAGAATATGTTATATGCATTATGTTACATTTTTTGTTTTGGAAGAAGAGGGGCCTGTTGCATTAAAAGACCGGTACATACCTCTGCATCTTTACATTTCCTTATTGCTTTTTTGCTCTTTCATAATATGTGCACCAGAATAGCCTTCTAAGTACTGGTATGAATGAACTAAAGAAGAAATTTATACTGCTTTGTAAATTAATCTTTTTTTTCGTTCATTTTTTCCTCAAAGAAATGTGGCATTGTCAGACATAACTGTTAAAATGGACTGGTGGAAATATATCTGTGTGTTTCTTGCAACTTAATGTTGTTCTCAAATAAAATTCAAAGATGTCGGAATTATTATTAACATACAAATGAGATATTTTCTGTATGCATTCTCTTACATATTGTCTTTATCTTAACGTTATTATTCTCGCAGCAATGGGGTTTAAATATAAGCAGAAACCGCTATGTGTTTACGTATGAGCCATAGGAACCTTGCCCATAATTAATGATGGTTGTAATGACTGTAGTGACTTATTTCTAAGCACTTCATCCCTTTCGATATCTTTAGTTTAGCCTTTTTGTCAGAGGCGGCTTTAATTCTGCTATAGTTCTGAAGTGCCACAACAACATTTACGATTGTCATGACAATCAGCCCATTGTTTTTGTGCATGAAAATAGACATGTGATGCATTTTTTCCTGCTTTTTTGTAAATATATTAATGCCAACATTAATCTACCTTACCTATGTGGTAAGTCTGTGAGGGCCCTGGGCACCAGGATAAAGACATGACAATGCTGATAAATAAAAAACTGTTCTTGTCACCCAAGATTGGAGTGTCTAGAGATTGTATTGGAAAATGCCTATGAACTAGTATTAATAATAACTCCAACATATGCTTGTGCTTGTTTCTGGTCCACGTTCCAACACTGTTAGGGCTGATGCACAAGGCAGGACTATTCAATTTTGTTTAATTAAACATATCAGGGCTGAATTTGTAAGTAGTTGTAAGCCTAAAATGATCGTATAACCTTTGCCACCACTATGATCCACTTGATTAAGGTTTGTGATGCTTTTGAGAAAAGCAGTCCAGAACCATTTCATCAAGGTTCTCATGATTACTTGATCATTACAGGCCCATACGTTTGATTATGGTTAACTAAACGTTTAACTACGTTTGTAATTGTAAACCAATATTTAACAAAAGTACAACACTTTTCCATGTAAACATCTCCGTTAATCCAGTTGAGTGACATTACAGTAAGATTGAAAGAGATAGTGTATGTCTGATCCACAAGAAAGCTGCGTGTGAATGTTCAGAAATACCTCGCATGACGCACACTTTAGGAGTAAAGTACAAAACATTTAGACGTGAGGGAACAGGAAAAAAAGCAAATCTAGTAAATCACAACTGACAATAACACATGTGAAACACGCAATTAGGACAACATCAAATAACAAATACAGGGACTGTCTGCCAGGCAAGGATTAAATTAGTGTTAATTGCACTTGAATGAATCCAGACTAAAAGATAAATGACTTTTTGAGAGAGCTGCTTCCAGAAGTCACAGATCCCTTCTTGGCTATTATTACTTTATCATTGCCACTAAGTTATGTCCCCAAAACCTTCTAATTGGTAGCTATAAATAAAAAATGCATCTTGACTTAATTCTATGGTATCACTGTGGACTTTCAGTCAGGATTTAGACCATAACGTAGTTCTGAGACTGCTCTCATTAGAGTTACTTGAACTTGAACATACTGCTCGACTGTTAAAACATACGTTCTGTACACCTTTTTTCCATTAAGGGTGTTGATTTTAATAAAGCAAGCTATTTTTCGTAATAAAAAACATTATGAACAACTGAATCATTCAATGTGGACACACTTTATTTAATGTACAAAAGACAATAATTGTCATAGATTTGATATAATAGTGAAGAAATAAAACTTAATTCTGTTAAATACATTATAATAAATCCCTCTTTACACCTAAAACTTTCAATATTTACATTTTTAATCCCAAGTCAGTTACAATTGTTGGGTATGTTTTGTCCCTTGTCTCAAGAATCAGTGGTACATCATTTCATATGTATACAAATCCATGATATTCATGTTTTCTACAATATATTTTTCAAAAGATACAAACAAGGGGTACACTAACACCTCTTTGCATCACTAACTCAAAAAGCCCTACTCTTATGGTTTCCTCAGCATTTGCAGTGTTTGTAATATCTGAAGACGTGAGCCAGCTGCTCGAAGATCTTCGGTAGAAGACTGCTGATTTGACATTTTTACTACTTAGGACCAAATAAAAAAGCAAATATCACAATACAATAATAATTACATGTACAAGAGAACAACACAGAAAACAAAATATGTAAATATGTACAGATCCCCACGTCCTACTGCCAGTTCTGTGACTTTATTCTGAAGAAGCGCCTGTCTTTGCTCTCGACCCACTACTTAAGTCCGAGTGGAATCTGCTCATGGATGGGAAAGATGGGAACATCAAGTCTCTCCCTGCCTGAGTGCACCCATCTGCCTTATCACCCCACACAGAGAGCCTTACAGAACACTGTGCACAAAACCTAGCAGACAGAGCCTTCGGCGTGCTGATGCTCTGTGTTCTTCAAGGCATTACAGTCAAGCCCTGCATTTGAGACTGCTGTGCTGTGCTGGGCTCCACAATCTCACTCTTCTCAGTGGGGACATAACCAAGCCATCACTTCTGCAAATCCTGTTTAGCAAATGTCTCACACACAAACGTTCAATAAAGCTGCTTATTTCTTAAAAATGTTTTCAACTATAATATAAATGCATGGGTCTTAATGTTATCTTATGATTTCATCATTATTCAAGTCATTATTTACTGGACTTCATGACGTTCAGTCCCTGGTTTTTTTTCCTTAGGTTTGTCATGCTAGTTTCTTTTCGTTCAATGCAGCCTGATTCTTTCTCTACTAAAGCTTTCATTATTTGATGACACTTTTGAAGCTTTGAATGATAGAAATGTGACGTGTCTGCTAATTATATCTATCACACAAATCATAATTTAGTTTTACATAACTACTGTGCCTTCTGTTCATGATCCCTTGAATGAAAAAAGTGATCCCAGTCAGCAGTTTATTGATTAAGTGAGGCTATTAGATTTCACTCAACAAGTGAGTGCATTCTGGGTAAATTGTAACCAGACTGCTGAGCAAATATACAAGAAAATGCATGCAAGGTTAACCTAATCTTGCAATTTGAGAATCTTATTTAACACACATTGACTAGATACTAGAATATCACATGTTTGGCCCCCTGACTATTTTATTTATGGATTTTTAACTTCTCAACAAATAAATTAATATTCTTCTATAGGCCAGACTGAAACCTTCTACAGACTGTGCAAAATAGATTTAAAAACGTGGATATGACATATGTGCAGACTGGACAATAACATCTATGACTCATAGACTGTGACGCAAGTTACTTTTGAAAAATACAATATCAGCATGATGAATAAAAGTTTGTGAACACACATCACACCACAGGAAAATCTGATAAGATAATCTTTAGAACCACCGAGCCATTTGGGACATTACCTTGGATTTTGAAAAATGGATAAATTGACTTTTTTTGTGGTGTGTACCCAGCCAACCTCAGAATATAAATGTTTGTGTCTGATCAACACAAAACTAACAGATCTCTCGTGGAAAAACACATTAACACAGTTCACTTAAATATTTACTCTTCTTTGCTGTTACGAAACGGACCTGGACCTGGAGGTAGGAGAAATAATGAAAGGTTTTATTGACACAGATGAGCATTGGCAAAGACCAGAACGGATAGAAGATAGGTATTAGGGCTAAGAGTTTGTCTGTCTGGAAATAGCCAAAACTTGACTTTGAAATTTCTTTTAACAGGACCACTGGAGCTTGGAACCAGATATGGAGAATCTGGAGCACACACCACAGGAGAATACAGGAGCTGGGACACAAGACGTGGAGGAAAACACAAGAGGCAGACTTTAGGCTCAACTCAATAAACCAGAGCAGACACTGAGGGCACTGTGGTGTGAGATTATATGTCTTGATGAGCCGGTGATGGGGTTCAGGTGTGGTTGGATACTACTAAGTGACAGGGAGCGATGTGGTTGGCTGATGGTGGTGCTGGATGGTGGTTGGCTGGTGAAACAGCCTGGCATTCGCCAATATTTTCAGTAAAAATACATTTTCCAATAAATAGCCATTTATCCTTGACTAGGGTTAGCAGTATTTAAATGTTTTTCTACAGATTGTTACCATAAATTAACTACATTTCACATTTCACTTGACTGTTGTTTTTCATCTTGTACCTTTAAACCCCACGATAAAACCTTCACGAACACTGTGAGCGCACTACAGAGTGTCAGAGTAATGATCCCAGTGTTAATTAGGTCCTTCTGGGATTAAGTGATGATATGGAAAGTGACTTTAAAGTGACTTCAGCCACAGCTTAGATGAAATGAAAAAAACAAGACATAAAATCTGATTAATCAACATCAGCATTACCAGCTATTCAAATTACTAGTCAGACTGATGCTATATTTCTGTCAGACATCTGCAGAAGGGCTTATTTAGAAGGAACAGAGATCAGGTATTGTTGATACTCCTGTTTTTTAATGTTTTTTACCATGATGGGGATCAGTGTTAGTTAGCTTGTTAGTAATGGTTCATTACTTCTTTTAACTTCTTATGTTCACTTTTTCCCTGATTCTTCTGTTACTGAAGTGATGTTAGAAAAAATGAATAAGCAGGCTTGATTTTTAAAAATGAGGAAGCGGACAGTTCAGTGCCATGATTTATTAATGTTGCAGGTGCAGGCTGGGAGTTATGGGTGAGGTTTGTACTGTGCTAGTACCCAGCATGCATTGCAGCATGAAGCTTTTGACCATTGTTGAGATTCACATGCTGATTCTTATTGTCTGTGTGTATTTTTAGGGGTGTCTGAAATGCTTTAGAGTAGTTAGTTACTGTATTTAGCAGTGTCATATGTCATAAGTAACTTAAAACCGACAACAAAAACACATTACATTGCTAAGCAGAGAAGCCGGCTACTTCTTATTGAATATAATTGATAAACATTGACATTTTGGGGGGTCTCTACGAACTATGCTTTATAAACAGCAGTTAAAAAGTTCTTAAGAAGTCAAGGGTCACAAGCCCACCTAAAGCAAACACTGCTTGCTGTAATGGTGAGGTCAAACTAAATGTTTTCAATAACTGTAAATTGTTAACACAGCTTTCGAGGAGATGTCCCCTCAGTAAAGGCAAAGTGCACGCATCCAGTTTTATCTAGTTGAACAAAGATAATACAACAGCCAGTTATAGTGACATATTACATGAAAATCCACTTTTCATTCCTGTGGGAAGGGTTGTTTGACATTGATTAAAACGTTTAAGGCTGAGAAAACAGAGAAAAGGGTTGGGATACACTGTGGAGCGACAGACACTTAATGCACTTGAGGAGCACAAGAGAGAAATACAGGATTAAAACAAGGTTTTCAAAAAGAATTTACAAGACTTCATCATGATGGAAATCCCTGACATGACTTCAGTGAGTCAACAATTCTCTTTTACTAAGGATTAAGAAATTAACGAAGACGGGAATATACTACATGAGCTTTGCCCAGATATTTTTCTTGATTTAAAGATTGGAGTTGACACTAGTTATTTAAGTAGATTTTTTTAGCTTCAGACTATGATTCCATCCAGGTGGAGAATATCAAACAAGCGGTTTTAGTACACATATTGTTTTCACTTGCCGTGCAATAAATGCATGCGTTTCTGCATTAGTTAACTCATTTATAAAGTCAGAGAGTGTAATGCGGGTTTTTCATATTTAAAAAAATGTGTGGTGTATTCCCGTTTTAATATATTAAACATGTGAATTCATACACATTAGCATATGTTTTAAAAAAATAAATATTAGTGACATTTGCTATGGCATTGTATAGAACATTAGGTTCTACCTCTTTTTGACATTGTCTGTTTATATCTAATGGTTATTCATTGTATAAGCGGAAACCTTTCTGTACTGCAGAAGAAACTGCCTTGTCGGCCAGAGATGATTGATTTTGAAGGTATCTCTATGACTCACTTTTTCACTGACAACTGGGAAAAAGTGAAAGATTTTCAAGCAAGACCTGATGACATACTAATCGCCACATATCCCAAAGCAGGTGAGACCGCTGCATTAAGTTTTTCTTTAAATGTATTTAGCCAGCACTCTAGCTTGACTATAAGTTGCGGTTTCATTAGATAACACTATAAAACAGGTCCATGTATTTTGTTTACAAAACAAGCTAAACTCACTTTTCATTGCTTTGCTAGGTACTACATGGGTTTCTTATATACTGGACCTGCTATATTTAGGTAATGATGATCCAGAGCGTCAGAGCTCCCAGCCTATCTATGTGAGAATCCCATTCCTAGAGTCATGCTTTCAAGAGTTCTCCACAGGTAAAAGACGTGCAATCTAGTCATTTCAATCTTTTTTTTTTATTTTGTTTATACATTTTAAAAATGCATTTCAAAGGTTAATGTTAAAAGGGTCAAAAATAAAAATAAAGCAAAAACATAGAGCACATTTTCACATTATGAGCAGCCATTTTCTTTTTTATCACGGCTTTGGCACAATTTTTTTTAATAGAAACTGTGTTGTTTATACATTCTTTTGAACTCAATTACTTTTTTTTCTTAAAGAGCATGAAATGGTCACCAGTGTTTAGTACGAGTACAGCATCTGATTACTTTTAAGTACTTTGCTGATGACTAAAGGGAAAAGTGTTAAAGGGATAATTGACTGACTAATTAAATTATAAGAAAATTGCGTGCAATAATGTAAAAGACAACATAAACACTCAATTTCAGTTCAAGCCAGGTCATTATTGATTCAATGATGTTATTGTCCAGCTTAGTTCAAATAGGACAATCTAGTACATCAAGGCAGATATAAGCAAAGCGCTATTTTAAAAAGGGAGCGAGGCTACTCAATATGCCCTGCCCTGTCTCCCTGTTTAAGTTGAAATTACGTCAACCCCATAGAACAATGCTGTAAGTTTCCAGGCACAGGGGATCTATAAGCATAAAGGAGCAACCATGTCTAAAGTGCTAGAAAAGAGAGAGTCCATAGTTTGTTTTGCGTCATCGAGATTTTCTGAGCTATTCATAGCTTTCAGTCACGTGACTCTCTCGAAGATTTGGAGGGCACACATCCAGAAAACTGCTGCACACAAACCTGTCAACTTTTCATCTGTTTACCAGCCGTAAATATTTAGATCACCTCTCAGATCACCTCGTTGTAAAAACAGTTAAATTGCCTTAATATTTTTAGAACAGTAATATTCGATATATTAATTGTTCATTTTTACTGAGAACTCTATCAGTTTTACTGAACGCAGAGACGGTCTGTGTAAATAAATGAACGATAATCACTAGAATCGCTAGAAATTAAGTGTCTCCAACTAAGCAAGCCAGATGTGACAGCGGCAAGGAACCAAAACTACATCCATACAGAATGGAGAAAAAAAACATTGGCAGAAACCAGGCTTAGTTGGGGACCAGTTCTCCTCTGGCTGGACGGCCGTGATTTCCAGTTCAATTTTATATGCAGCTGTATCAGATTGTGTAAAAGATTGTGTGTGTGTGTGTGTGTGTGTGTGTGTGTGTGTGTGTGTGTCTGGTTCCGGTGATCTGAAGGTCATCTAGAAGGTCATCTCTTGGTGCTGCTCCACCATCTGATCTGAATATAAACTGAGAAACAGAGTAAGAAAGAAATAGACTAATATTAGTGTAGATGTCATTTATTTACAATGTGACGAGTATATTGTGTCTTAGGCAGTGTTCCTGGTTCTGGCTGATCTAATGCAGCCTAAAAATCCTTTAGCTGATTTGAATAATAATAGCATATTAGTGTGGTATGTGTAAACCAAGTTAAAGAGATAGGTCTTTTATCTAGAGTGTGTCTGCTTCCAGAACAGTGTTAGAGAGATTGTTCCAGAGTTTGGGTGCTAAATTCTTTATTTTGATATTGCAGATATTACCAAACGGCTACAGTTTTGAGAATGCAGCAGATGTGGAGGATTATTAAAAGTAATTAGCAAGATTTTAATTTTTTAATAGGTTGCTATTGCAGTGTTGACAGGCTAATATGATCATACTTCCTGGTTCTAGTAAGGACTCTAGCTGCTGCATTTTAGACCATCTGAAGTTTGTTTATCAAGCGTGCAGAAAAACCCCCCAATAAAGAATTACAAAAGTCTAACCTCGATGTCATAACTGCATAAATTAACATTTTTGCATTTGACATTGAGAGTGTAGTTTGATGTGCAGTTTAGATGCATTTTTCCATCTAAAAAAAACAGTATTACAGATGCAAGAAACATATTTAAAAAAAAAAATCAAACAACACACATAGGTTCCTAACTAATGAATTAACAGAGCAACAATCAAGAGTTAGACAGTGTTATAGAGTATTACATGTGGGGTTTTTAGGTCTGATCATTAGCACCAGTTTTTTCAGAGTTTAGCATTAAGAAGTTACTCATAAAGAGTGTAAAAGGTAACGGCCCTTCTACTGAACCTTAAGGAACTCCATATTTCACTTGTGAACAATAATACCTCCTCATTTACTGCTCAGATAAGTACAATTTGAACCATGCTGAGGCCAACATAGTTTTGTAGTCTATTCAAGAGAATGTCGTGGTTGATAGTGTTGAACACAGTGCTGAGATCCAATAGCAATATCAGACGATAGAAGTAGGTCATTAGTCTCAGAACTGTTGTACAATCTAAACTCTGACTGGAAATCCTCACAGGTACCATTTTTCTCTAAGAAGAAATATAGTTATGATGATATTACCTTTTCTAGTGTCTTTGACAGAAAACAGAGATTTTGTTTGTAATTAGCTAAGTCTTTGGGGTCAAGATGGGTTTTTTTTAATGAGAAGCCTAACAACAGCTAACTTGAAGGTTTTGGGAGGGACGTATCCTAATGACAATGATGAATTAATAATAGCCAAAAGAGAATCTATGATTTCTGGAAGCAGCACTTTTAATAGTTTAGATAGAATAGATGTTCTTGAACATACATGTTGTTGATTCAGATGATTTAACAAGTTTTCACAATTCTTCCTTTTCCTATAATAGAAAATGAGTGGGTATCTATAGTATACTATCTGATGCAGTACTGGAGCTGATGCCTGCATGGTTACAATTTTATTTATTTATTTATTTATACACTGTAAACCCTGCTGATTGCCGCAATTTTTTACGTTTGCTAACTCAAATATCATCAGAAAGCACAGGAGATGTACAATCAAGGGGTCAGAAACTAAAAGTACTGCCATATGTTGATTGCAGCCATTAACTTCACCAGACGAGGAACCAAGTCATTCCTTTCAAGACACAAGCAAAGTCTGGAGTCAAATCCCAAGTCCTCAAAGATAATCAAGTGACTATGCTATCATCATGGAGATTAGTGATTTCTTTAGTGGGGCTCTTGATCCTTTTACTAATTTAAAGTAGTTTGCTTTTATGCATTTGTAATTGTGTTTTACACTAACATTAACATGAGTTAAAACTTGAGAAAGCAAGCTAGCTATCTGCTTATCAAGTATTTGAATGAACATCATGAAAGTGTTTCTATTTGGTTTATAGACTGATATTCAGCTTCTATTGAACTGTGAAAAAACTTTTCTATGTAATGAAAAAACACCTATGTAATGCTTAAATATTTGGAAAAAAGAACATCTGTTCCAGCACAGGCTTTTTAGACATGAACACCTAACATATGATCCTCAACATATGGCAGGACTTTTACTTGCTGACCCTTGTACTATACATCTCTGGAGCTTAGTGATGATATTTAAGTTAAGTGCCAATCAGTTGCCTAAAAACAATGTAGTATTGATCTTGAAAGTAAAGTAGTTCATGAAGTCATTACTGCTGTGATCTTGGGGAAAGTCAGCACCTGCTGATGCTTTGTTAATTTATTAACTTTATTGAATGCATATTGGGGATTATGGTTGTTTTCTTCTAAAAGAGACAAAAAATAATCAGATCTAGCAGTTTTTAATACTTTCTATATGATAGGGTACCTTCCTACCAGGATATATTAAATACCTCTAGTTTTGTTTTTGACAGTACCAACATCATACGGTGAAGAACTGCAGGTCAGTCTGATGGATAACTCTAGATTGTAATGTGTCAAAACACTCTGTGAGCGCAGTAGCCGATGCAATCCCAAACAGTAACCGATTGTAACAGAGCAGCCTCTTAGACGTGGTGATAGTTAGGCACTTGCGTGAACTTTCTGCCACAGGAACTTGTAGGTATGCATTTGAGAGATCCAGTTTGGTAAAATGTTGACCCCAGCTAATGACGCAAATAAATTCTCTATTTGCAGGATCGGGTAACGTTTCACACAAAATGCAGGAATCACTTATATCACTTATATGACCATATAAGCGACCATAATTTTATGACCAACTTAGCCAATCTGGTGGAGCTACGTTTTTTCTAATTCAAAATGTAAAATTCTATGGTGAAAAAAAAATGAATTTAATAAAATAATATTCAGCTTCTATTGAACTGTGAAAAAACTTTTCTATTAAACTAACACCTATGTAATGCTTAAATATTTGGAAACAAGAACATCTGTTCCAGCACAGGCTTTTTAGACATGAACACATAACATATGATCCTCAACGGTGGTAACAATAATTTTTATTCTGCAGTGCATGATGGGAGTTTTTTATTTACTATGGTGATACCCAGCATACACTGCAGCATGAAGCATTTTTTATGCCATGTCTTATGCCACAGATCTTCATGACCTCTTAGACCAAGTGCAGTTGTTTATGGGTCCCCCAACTATCCAGCTCTCATCAGCATAATCAAATTTTCCACCACATCCCACTCTGCTTCTCAAGAGCCAATGCAGTGTTACAGAGAGAGATCTAACACAAGATGTCAAGGGTCAAGAGCCCTTTAAAAAATTACATTAAGGAAGTGCATTTTTTTCACCAAAACTATTTCATGCTTAAAATCAAAAATTGCTATCTTATACAGATCATTGCAAAATCATCAAAACAATTAACCTAATCATCTCCTGCATTAGTGGCTTATAAAATATGAATAGTTTCAAGGCCTTCATTGGGTGACACTTCAAATGTAGAACATTGTAATTGTCATTTGCAGGAACAGAAATGGCAGATAATCTGACCAGCTCTCCTCGTCTCATCAAAACACATTTACCTGTGCAGCTAGTACCTAAGTCCTTCTGGGAGCAGAACTCAAAGGTAAAGTACTGATTGTATAATATCACTGTTAGATGATAAAATGTACTGTAATTCAAAGCTTACAAAGGTTTGACTGGAAATTAACTTCATAGTTTTAGTGTATGAAGTCATGTTTGGAGTTAAATTTGGTTCTCGTAGTAGAAATTTAACACTTCTCTTTTAATAAAGCTGAAGTACACTGCTGTTGTTCTGAAATAAATGTAATGAAATTGTAATTCTCTAATTAGACACAGCAAGTCCTGTATCATGTCATTATCATAATTTTGTTCTTTTACTCATTCCAGATTGTGTATGTAGCACGTAATGCAAAAGACAATGCTGTTTCCTATTTTCATTTTGATCGAATGAACATGGTACAGCCTGAACCAGGGGACTGGAACCACTTCCTACAGAAGTTTATGAAAGGAAAAAGTAAGCAAACTTTATTGAACTCTTCGATCCCAACATTACCAATAAAATACTTTGTCACTGAGGCATTGTTTTAACATTAGCAATTTCACACCAGATGTGTTTGGTCCTTGGTACGACCATGTCAGTGGATGGTGGGAGAAAAAACAGGCATATTCTAACCTACTGTACTTGTTCTATGAGGATTTGGTTGAGGTAAGTTAAATTAATGCATTATATCTTCAATCAATCAATCATTTTTATTTATATAGTGCTTTTAACAACACAGGTTGTATCAAAGCACTGAACAGTGTAAAGTAGAAGAGTACAATGACAGGGATGTGTAATGACGACAAGGACTAATATTAGCGTAGATGCCATTCTTTTTACGATGTCACAAGTACATCGTATTGTAGGAGTAGTGTTCCCGGTTCCAGCAAATCTAAGTAATGCAGCCTAAAAATCCTTTAACGGATTTGAATAATAAAAGGCGTGTTGGTGTGTTATGTGTAGTTAAAAAGATGTGTCTTTAATCTAGATTTAAACTGGCAGAGTGTGTCTGCTTCCCGAACAGAGTTAGGGAGATTGTTCCAGAGTTTAGGTGCTAGATAGGAAAATGATCTGGCGCCCGCAGTTGATTTTGATATTCTAGATATTATCAGATGGCCAGAGTTTTGAGAACGCAGCGGACGTGCAGGACTATAATGTGATAAGAGCTCGCTCAAGTATTGAGGAGCTAAACCATTCAGGGCTTTATAGGTAATTAATAAGATTTTAAAATCTATCCGATGTTTGATAGGGAGCCAGTGCAGTGTTGATAGAACCGGGCTAATATGATCATACTTCCTAGTTCTAGTAAGGACTCTGGCTGCTGGGTTTTGGACTAGCTGAAGTTTGTTTATCAAGCGTGCAGAACAACCACCCAATAAAGCATTACAATAATCTAACCTCGAGGTCATAAACACATGAATTAATATTTCTGCATTAGAGGTTGAAAGCATAGATCATAATTTGGATATATCTTATAAAATCCATGTTGATGTTAAGTATGTACTTTTGCTTGTTTTTTGCAGGACACTGGACGTGAGGTGGAGCATTTGTGTTCCTTCTTGGGTTTATCCACTTCAGTTAAAGAGAGGGAAAACATAACAAAAGGGGTTCAGTTTGATGCCATGAAACAAAACAAGATGATCAACCATGCCACAATCCCTTTCATGGACTTCAAGATCTCACACTTCATGCGAAAAGGTTAAACAACCACTGAATTATTCATTTAATCCTGACCTATGTCATTTTGATGGTTTTTAATCTTCTCTTTGTTTGTGTTTCGAAAGGTAAAGTTGGAGACTGGAAAGGTCACTTCACTGTAGCACAAAATGAACAGTTTGATGAGGTCTACAAACAGAAGATGAAGAACACCACTCTCAAATTTCGCACTGAGATTTAATATTTGAGTTCTAGATATTTGGCTATAAATTAGAATGTGAATCTGAAATTGACAATGACCTAAACCTTGAGTTTTAATTGAATTATACCTCAGCTTTAATCAGTGATGCACGATAATGGTGCACATGTATCCAGTATCGGGAAAAAAGATGAGATCGGGAAAGATCTTTTGCAAGTGGTAAAAAGTGCCAAAATGTACCGTCTGTGTCAAAATCCTCTACAACGGTTAGCCTTTTGCATCTCCACAGTGAAAATACATTTTCTGACTGGCCAGACGGAAATGTATGATTTTCAGAAATGGGGCAGGCGCACTGAAAGACAATGTTCAAATACAATATTCCAAGCAGTTCTTATTTGATTTAAAATTCAAATGGAGCTGAGCACAACAAAATTCTTGCACTTTCCTATAAAGATGCAGAATTAGAAAAAAAGAACAACTGCAAGGGAACCATTTTGATAACTTGTTCAGCTTCCAAATACAGCCACTTAGGAGACATGCTAGTCCCATTATGCTAGTCGTCCTCGGCACCAACATGGTAGCCCTGGCATCAGCAGCCAAGAAATAATACAGAACAACCGGTAGTGCTAGACCTGCACATGGGCCCAAGACGTTCTGTGTGCCCTATATTCCCTTATAAATTGCAAAATAACAAAAAATAATTTTTAGCACTCTATTCACTAACTGCTTGTTTTTTTAAACAACAAGTTTCTCTATTATTATTGTATTTTTTATTCATTAATAAAAGCAAAAAGGCCTCTAACACTCACATTCTTTTTATATTATATCTA
Source organism: Puntigrus tetrazona (assembly GCF_018831695.1). Classification (NCBI taxonomy): domain Eukaryota; kingdom Metazoa; phylum Chordata; class Actinopteri; order Cypriniformes; family Cyprinidae; genus Puntigrus; species Puntigrus tetrazona. The sequence continues at coordinate 86,853 of NW_025048135.1, forward strand.
TTTTATTTTTATTTATTATATACTTTTTTTTAAAACTGAAGCTGACTGAGAATTGTCATACCACTTCCATTGCTCTTTTGTTGATTTTGACTGCTTCCATTGTCCTCATTTGTAAGTCGTTGGATAAAGGCATCTGCTAAATGACTAAATGTAAATGTAATTCTCCACTTGTCAACAGCTTCAGTGAAAATACAATTCTCAGTAATTCTGAACAATGATGAACTAACTGAGCATACAGTCCTCCACCTAAAGGCATGAGTGCACTCTTCTCCTAGTTCACAAAAGAGCCAGAGAAAGAGCCAAAAGTGATTCCATTAGAGCCGTAGGAGGACCATGGATACAGACGTCTGGTGCATAAGTACAAAAGTAAATTGTCTGTGTATAAAAGAAGCCTGAGGTAGAGGTTTATCACGAGCGTGATACGTCTCTGAAATCAGGATGATTGCAAACTAAACCAAATGACAATGGGCTTAAACAGCCCTTCCAGGTTGAAGATAGAATAAAGCAAGAAATATCTGAATGAGTAAGTATTGCCAACTTCTTGCACCTAACATTCATTACATGCATTCCTCAGTAGACTGTCTTATTGTTATAATTCTTTATTGTGATGATCTCCCAACAGACGTCCTACTGACTATAGGTAGCTTCTCAAGAACAACTGAACTTATTCTAAGCCTAACCCTAGCAGTCTACTAATTACTAACAATCTCACGAAAGTTAGCTGGCATTTAGGTGCAAAGTTACTTTTGTCAACATAATGTTCATAAGGGACCATCAAAATAAACTGAAACCTACAAAGTAAATAAACCTTTTTTTCCAGCAGTACCATCTAATTCAGACTGAAAGCAACACACGTGTCAGAATCCTTGAATAACTTTTGTTATGAAATGAAAGTCAAAAGAATGACTAATATTAAATCAAATTTACAACAATGGAACTTTGCATTAAAGTTGAACAATATCTAAAAATAATATTAAAACTATGTCTGGTGCTATAGTTTGATTTTATTTATTTCTTCTTCGTGCCCCTGATGCTGTATTTGCATCAATTCTTTTTATCTGCGTTTATATGCGTTTCATGTGTTTTCATGTGCTTTTGTATTTATATTTAGACACTATAAAATCACTGTTATAACGTAAAAAAACCCCAAAAAACTGAAATCCTAAAAAAATGTTTTACTGATTCATCTGATGGATCTGATCATTCTTGAGAAATGGGACAAAATAGGTCCAGCAAGTATAACTGCTAAAAATACAAATATTTTCAAATGTAAATGTTATGAGGAATTAATAATAGAATGTATATAGCACCCTTATTCCATTCAAGTTCATTTCTCACGTTGTCCTCTCACAACATCTAAAAAGTGTGTCCACGAAGAAGGGTTTAATCATTCATATGCTTTAAAATGAATACAAATGTTTTTTAATGATGAAAAAGATTTAGTTTTATGTGAAGCAGCACCTTATAATATCTCATAACAAAGCAAGGGTGTTTTTCAGGGACCCCTGCTTGTTTCTCAAGGTTGTGTGCCCTTTTCTGGCAGCACCGTCAGAAGTATCAGGTAATAACAGGAGCAGCTGTCTCTACAAAGGACATCATTTCCAACTTATGAGGAAATTATTTGAAATATTTAGCTCATTTTATTTTCATTAGCATTAGCATCTAGCATCAACAGGAAAAACTCTATTTTGTTTTGTAAAAAAAATGAAAGGGAAATTTGTCGACCCCACCAGATGTCAGCACTACAAGATTTTGTGTTACAGTGATATATAAAAATACATAAATGTGACTGTGAGTAAAATCTTATAAGCGATAACATACCCACTTTTTGAGTAATTGATTGATTCAATCGTCATTTCATTGAGACACTTTCTATTTGTTGTGGAATCGTTGGTCACCTGTGAAAGTGCAGTATGTCTAATAACAGGACAGTGTGTTTTGAAATGTTAAAAACATCTTCAATGCTGTTAAAGATAAAGTTGAAATTATATTACATAGTTAAAAAGCACATTTTTACTTTTTACAAAAGAGAAAAGCTGGAAGGTTGAATCAAAGCATGGCTCGGTAGCTTAGGACATCTCAGATAGATAAATGTAATTTATTTTGTCTGAATACAAGCTGAATAATTTGCACCCTCTTCTGTCCCAGAAGACAAAGAAACATGAAGTGAGAGATAAACTATTCAATGACCCATGCTCCTTATGAGTCCTTATTTTAATTTTCTTTGCATGCAAAAAAATAAGATTCTGATTAAACGACTGATGGACTATTCCCACAGTGTTTTTCATGTCTTACTGGATCCTTGACAAGGCACCCGGTTTTCATCCAAAATATCTTAAACTGTGTTCAAACAAAGTTTAATTTAGAGACTACCAGTCTAGAAAGGGATTAATGACAAACTTTTCATTTTGGGGTGGAGTATCCAATTAAATAATATCATGGTTAATTACTTTGCAGCAACATTAATTGTTGATTGATTTAATGAGCATTATAACGAATGTTAAGCTTATTTCACTTCTTTTTGCTCATTCATTTTATTATTTTCCTTTGTTTTTTTTCCTGTTCTGCGCCCCTTTCTCTCCTCTGTTTGTTTTTTGGCTAATCATAGCTAATTTAAACTGGATGTATGGTATTAGCTGGTCTCCCTGGTTAGCGTTTGATCATTAATAACATTTTTTTATTTAAAATTTTCTGAGCGGAAAATAAGAAATCCAACAGTAGATTTGTACGTTTAATGTGGGACCTTTATTTTGACAGGATGACGTCGCGTGTGCGTCAGCTCAGTGTTCCTGTGGCCACGCCCAGTAAACCGAGTCACACGGTCGTCTGTATCTTCAGCTTTTTTGCCGTTCATTTTAAGCTCGTTTATTGTCGATATATCTAAGTATTTGCTTTTAAGCGGCTTTTAACAGCTTGTCGCTGGGGAAAAGGTAGATAAACGTGTTCCTTTCTCATTTCAGTGTGATTTAGATTAAGGCCTGCTGACAAACTAACAGACAGCAAGCATGTTTACAATAGAGCAGTGTTTTTCAGACCTGTCCTGTTCATTCTGTGCTTCATCCTTTTCACACAAACCCTCTTCAAGTCTCGCAGTCTCTGATGAATCAGGTGCAGGGCAGGGGTGCCTCCAGGACAGGTTTATAATATATTATTATTATTATTATATTAGTATCTATTTCAACACTAACATTGCCCAACCTCTAAAAAAATCCAGTGTTTATATATAGCATCACTGTTATGATGATCACAGAAGTGTTAAACTCGAAATTAAAGGTACATTTGTTTACAAATACATAGATACAACTTAAAGTTATTGGTATTTCTTTAAACACCAAGATACAATAAATAAACAAACAGCAGGAAAAAGGTAGTTGTAGGTGACATACTTAGTCATGAGCCGTACATTATTTGTAATGAAACAAAGGTTCGTAGTAGAACGTGTTTCTAGGTTTAAGCAGGATGGGATTTATGTGTCCTTCAGGGTTCTGCTGGGGGACTTTTGTTATTACTAACGTTTACAATAAAGCAGTTTACATAAACACTGGATTATGTACGAGATGCCATGAATTACACATGAATTAGTCTATATTAGTTTTACACGTTGTTAATGTTACATTTAAATAATTAATAATCAGGTTGTTTGTTAGTTTATGTAATGCCTGTTTATAACAAGAGTACTAAGTATTGATGACATAGATATGGTATTTTATTGTATTAAAAATGTATTGAGCCACTGATGATTGCTATATTATTAACTGATAAACATTCTTATTTCAGGCTTCTGATTATTTTAACAAACACTTTATTTCGTCCAGCTGAACTGTGCAACTCCGTACTCCATTACTAATCAGTCCTTATTTAAGGGGAAGTGCCTAATTAAGATCTAATTTGATAAAATTGTCCCTTTTCATGGTATCATAATCTTTTAGCATGAATATGTTACGAATATTTCAAATGATATAAATGTGTTTTATTTTCAAGCCACATGATATTAATGTATAGTTGCCTGTGTGTTGGAGTGATGGAAAGGCTGTGGTATGGCCGGTGCTGTCACACAGGTGCCTCCTAACCTGAGAAGCATCGGATCCAGGCTCTCCCATCCAGACCCACCTCATGGCCTCCATCTACCCGCCGTCTTTAGAGGACTCCGCCGAGGTGAAGGAGGGCTTCCTGTGTCCTCTCTGCTTGAAGGACCTCCAGTCATTTTACCAGCTACAAGGACACTATGAAGAGGAACACTCTGGAGACAACCGGCACGTTGGTGGTCAGCTGAAAAGTAGGATTGATTCCCACTTCTTAGCAGTCCGTTATTTAGGGGAATAAACAAAAATTGTATCTTCTTTCTCAAAACTAATTAGAGTTCAGTATTGAGTGGTAAGTGCCGTACAAAGTGTTTTTTTGTGAGGCTCTGATGCACGTGTTCAGTTCACCCACCGCTCATTGAGCTCTACTCTGGTACTTCAGGAAGTCTGACTAAAACAAGCTCAATAAAGTGAGTGTACTTAGTCTCAGGTGGGGTTTGTAGACAGTTGTTTTCAGGTGCTCAACATGTGTCTGTCATCATGAAGTCAAATTAGATTGAACTGTATAGAATAATAAAATTGATGCATTATAGACTGCACTAGCATTCAGTTTTAGATTTTTAAGAAGAAAAGAAGTCTCTTTTGCTCGCTGAGGCTGCCTTTATAATTCATGTTGTATTTTGGATTAAATCGTGTAATGTAATGTAAAAAACCTTTTTTTAATCGTTACTCCAGTCTTTAGTGTCTTCATGATTCTTCAGAAATCATTTTAATATACTGACTGGCTGCTTATTTATAACATTTATTTTTATTAGCATTGTTTCAAACAATTGTTTTTGAGGATAGAAAACAGCATTTCTTTTAGCATACAGTGTAATTTATTTATTTTAATATTAAAAAAATGTAAACTAACATTACTTTTGTCAATTTGTCATGAAGATCTTTGACCACAAGTTTAAAAAAAAAAAATCTTAACTCATAATCTCAAATCATAACTCTTAAAAGAAAAATCTGGTTATTTTGAAGCCCCATAATTCTTCCACATTGAGTGTAAAACGAGCTTCATGGCACCGAGGGGTTAACACGTATCTTCTGAAGCAGATCAGACTGTTTTTGAAACAAAATATTTTTACAATTATACGTCCAATTACTGACTTCCAGCGACGGCTTTATTCAAGAGAGGTGAGTTCCTGATCCAGGCTGACCTCTGACCTCTGACCTCACGTAAGACAGTTTTAAAGCGCAAGCTCAGAAGAGAATAGAATAGAGCAAAGAGGATAGAGTGTCTTTTGTAAATGCCTGTAACAAATGAAAAGTCGTAAAAAACCCCCCGAGGATTTCACCGTAAACATGAGTGCAGCTTACGTCAAGTCATAGGTTAGTTTCACTGGATATATACATTTTCTGGAGCTTCCTAATAATGGCCACTATCCACCTACATCATTTCTTTTAAAAGCTCTGACTGTGTTCGTCTCGGATGGCTTGGGGGCAAGTAAAATATGGGGTTATTGTAAATATTCCTTTAAGCGTTTTTCACTTTGTTTTCTCAGGCCTGGTGCAAAAGGCGAAGAAAGCCAAAGACAAGCTGTTAAAGCGGGATGGAGATGAGCGGCCGGACAGCAGCTATGAGTCCTTTTACTACGGAGGAGTGGATCCCTACATGTGGGAGCCCCAGGAGCTCGGTGAGGTTCTTACCACCAGACACTGATCGCCGGTCCTGTGTCACTGAGAGTCATTGTCTTCTGTTCAAACAGGAGCCACTCGAAGTCACTTAGATTTCTTCAAGAAGCAGAGAGCTGCAAGAATTGACCATTATGTGATTGAAGTCAACAAATGCATTATACGACTGGAAAAGGTAATTATTTGTCTATTGCTAAGAGAAACATATGAATGCTTTGCTATGCACCCTGCAGGTAACAAACCTCAGTATTCAAGGGAACAACTGATTAGAATTGATCATTTAATGAGTTAGAATTGATCACATATTCAGTGTATCGTTATAATTCAGGAAACTAGCTGTGCCAGTGTTTGATCCGACTTTTCGGTTTATACTTATTGTAAAGTTTGACTTGTGACAGTGCAGCAAATACCTGAAATGTATTCCGGCACATTTTAGATCATAAATTTGCATTGCTAGAAATGTCTGGTTTGCATACTTGAGCAGATTTGAACAATCATATATATATATATATATATATATATAAAATAAACAATGCTTATATATTTAACACATTACGTTTTAAACAGAACTGTCCATTGCTCATATTATTTAACAATGCTGCTTTGCTTTTGATTGGCAGCTAACATCCTTTGACAGAACCAACATGGATGCAGCGCAGATAAGATGTATGTGAAGGAGATATCACAGATGTCCCTTGTACAATATAAAAAATGACTCAGAAGCTGATTAATATAGCACCTTGTTTTCTCAGCGCTGGAGAAGTCCGTGGTGTCCTGGGTGAGCGATCAGGATGTGCCGTTCTGCCCTGATTGTGGGGCGAAGTTCAACATCCGCAACCGCCGGCACCACTGCAGACTCTGTGGCTCCATCATGTGCAGAAAGTGCACAGAGTTTATTCCTCTGCCGCTGGCATGTGAGTCACACATGTATGAATAGGTTAGAGTAAATGGAAAGTACTTTGAGTATTTCTGTAAATATTCGAGTCATAAGCTTCCTTTGGGCTATTATAATAGACGTCCTTTTCCCATTCCAGATTAAACAATTAAGTCATGTATTTTTTTATTGATTTGTTTGTACATTACATTTTTGTGGGTCAGATTGCACGACTATCACAGCACACGCTCATTGCTTCTGCTCTCACTTCAGTGTTCTGTTACTTTCTAACTTGTTGGAGCAGAACAGTTACCTCTAGAAACAGCTGCTTTAGAAAATGACATCTCTGCGTTCAACAGTAGCATGCCTTTAGCTTAAAATGGCACATTAAAAGCACACAGGAAGGCCCATTTACACAAAGAACTTTTAAAATATTGTTCTAAAAATCGTTCCCTATATAAAAGAAAAGCAGCTTTCGTCAACATGATGATACATAATGATAAAGACGTAGGGAGACAATAGCATCGGCATAAAGCTTTAACTACTTGATGGTCAACTTGAGCAGGTAGGTCAGGTGTTCAGAACGTACTATAATGTGCTTTCAGATAAATTAACCAGCGGAACAAGGGAGGCCCTGTGGGCTCCTGGCCAGAGTGGCTCTCCTTCAGGTCCCGTGATGCAGCAGACGTCTCGCCGTGGCTCCATCAACAGCATCTCGTCTGTCACGTCTGTGCTGGAGGAGAAGGACGACGACCGTGTACGCTGCTGCCATCACTGCATGGACGCACTTCTTCGGCATCAGCACAAACTGGAGGAAAAAGACCATGTGCCTGATATCGTCAAACTCTATGAGGTACAAACCTTACCGTCAGGTGGAGAAAAAAATCCCAGAGTAAACATAAATGTGTACATGTCATATCCCAAATGTGTTTATTATATCAATGTTCTCAGTGGGAAAAAATGTAAAAAATATTATTATGTTTTCTCACACATGAAAAAAAGAATTCACAAGCATTAGAACCGACATGCTCCCTATCACTATCCACATTAGATTTAATATTACATATACATCATGCATTTTTATGATACATAGGAGACGATGCTGAACAAGAATCCTTGATAACTAATAAATAAATGTATATAACAACATATATTAATAATAATAATAATATGTATTTCTGTTTTGAGTCTTTTCAGAGTAATTTTGTGTCCTTAAACCCTTTTAAACCAGCGGAGATTTCAAGCTTGTTGAACTTACCCTAAAAGCACGTTGTATTGGAGGAGCTGTATAGTGTTTAGTGAAAGTCTTAATTGTTCTTGCTGTGCAGAAGTTAAGGACATGTATGGAGAAAGTCGACTCTAAGGCTCCAGAGTACACACGCATGGCAGAGTCTCTCAAGTAAGCCCTACAAATGCACAATCTCTGACTTCTTTAATGATATTCTAATCCCTAAAGCCTCGTGGTTTCTGTGATCTGTTTAGTGCTGGGGAGACGAGCTGTACTCTAGAGAACGCTGCTGCACTCAGGATGGAGATACAGAAGTACTACGAGCTCATCGATGTTCTGAGGTAGGCGTCAGACTAAAGACATGCTGTGACGTGACACACAGATCTAACATGTGCACTTCTGTGCTGGGGTTTGACTCTAGTAAGAAGATACTCACACTCGGACTGAAAGAGGAGGTCCAGCCTCACCCCAAAGCCCTGCAGCTGCAAAGGATGGTGCGCTACACAGCTACACTCTTTATACAGGTGAAATGTTTACTGACAATTTTCAAATCTGTAAGAGGTTTACAAACTTGTGGGTAAAGATATATAGACGTGGAGGTTCTCTGTTTAACTCTTACACCTGCAGGAGAAACTGTTGGGACTGACGTCACTCCCCACCAAGGAGAAGTATGAGGAGCTTAAAGAGAAGAGGAGAGAGGAGCAGGAGAGAAGGGTGCAGCAGGAGAGACAGGTGACCCAACGCCAGCGCGATCTTATCCTTATTTTAAGGTTTTATAATCTAATTAAAAAAAAATATGCTTAAATTGCTTGTCACAGTGTTACAAATGGCTTTAATTTTTTAAAAGCAATTTTCAAAAACAAGTGGTCGAGCGTTATGGCAATATTTGATTTTGACGTCAGCGTGAAACAAGTTTTAAGTAAGTTTATACAATAAAACATCTTGCCGTTTTAAACCTGAAAGTGCATTTAAAGAGCTGTTTTACAACTGAATGTCAAAACAGGGGCACTTTAATATATAAACATAACCTATTTTCCTGAAAAGCATGTGTGTATATTTATGCGTATATTATGTAAACAAAAATACTTATTTTAGATGCGATTAATTATTTGACAGCACTAGCCGTTAAATAAGATAAACATAAATGCATATTATAAGAAAATGAAAGGTTTTTTTTACCTTACGTGCATGTCAACCTGTTGTTTGGGACTTCCAAAACCAAAATATGAACCATAAACCATAATAGGGGCGCTTTAAATATATTTATTATATAATTCATATGAATATAAATGTTTCACTATATATACTGTATGTGTGTGTTTGTGTAGATATATATATATATATATAATATATATAATACACATAACATACACAAAACAAAAACAGCAGCAATCAGAGAACTATAACTTGCTCTTGATCTTAAACTTGAGGAATTGATTAATCAAATTCATTTATCTTGCGAATCAGAGTCTGATTGATAATCTGTAGTCTAGGTATGAATTTGTAATTACATTTGCATAACAATCACACACAAAAAAGCTGGTCATTATATCTCATACTGTAACACTTTGCTTTTCTTCCGCAACTTAGGCAGGTCTGGAGGCACAAAAACGCAGGCTGGAAAATGAAAGTCATCTTCCTGCACACGAGACCGTTCCACGCATGACGAAGGCCGGGGGTTGGCTGCCACAATCAGACGGTGTGCACGCTCGCTCCGAGCTGGACGACCCTCTCCTGCAGCAGATCAAAAACATCGAGTCGTTCTTACGGCAGGCGCTCTCTGCCAAGCGCACCGATGAAGTGGCCATGCTGGAGGAGAACCTGCGGCAGCTGCAGGACGAGTTTGACGCTCAGCAGACCAGTCGGGCCATTCAGCTTTCACAGAGGCTGGCTGACGAGACCGACCTGCAGCAGAGACAGATACAACACCTGCAGCAAAGAGAGCTCGAGCACAGAACACAGTCAAAAGTCTCTTCCTTGAGTTTCAGAGAGCGAGAAAATGTTCCGAGAAGAGAAGAGGAGGAAGGTGACTCGGGAGAACGTTTGATCGGAAGCCCCGGGTCTTCAAAGTCTCCTCCTTTAGACGGGCAAGAAGATCAACGTGCACTCCCTCCACCCACCAGAAACCCTTTTGACGAGGAACATGGCTCTTCTGTTGAGGAAGAACCAACGCATTCCCAAACAGCCAACGGGAAGAAAGAATACAACCCGTTTGAGGAAGAAAACGATGACACGGAAGAGCCACGTGTGGGTAAAGAGAAAGCATCTACCAATCCTTTTGAGGATGACGAGGATGAAGATAGAGGTAACCCTTTTAAAGAGGTTTCCTCTGAGGTTCCAGCTGCCTCCAACAATCCGTTTGATGAAGAGGATGATGAGGACGACCTGATTGAGGAAGAGCTGCTTCTACAACAGATCGATAACATCCGAGCGTATATCTTTGATGCCAAGCTCAGCGGACGCTCCGATGAAGTGGAGCTTTTGTCAGAGAACCTAAAGGAGCTGCAAAAAACACTACAGGAGCAGAAAAGAAAAAAATAGGGGCCGTCACAAACGTTTTTGTAATTGATGAGCTTGTTTTCAGTGTAAGCTACTAATACACTAGACAAAACTATCCACAAACGTGAAGTCTCTGTGCAAGAACGCAGTCGTAGGAGAAGTCAGCTCTCGTCCAGCTTCATTTCTGTAAAAAATGTGTAATTTAATAAAAAAAAACAGTAAATCTTAGCGTTGGTAAAAATCAAGTATTTTATGTGAAGCGAATCTTAATATGTATCTTAAGTCGTATAAATGGGTAGGTTTTATGGAAGTGGTTGAAATATCTGGTCAGTATTTCGTGCACATTGCTGCTGATTCAGAACACGTTCATCATCATGAATGCACAGCGGAAACCTTGATCTTTTTTATGTTGAAACTCTGATTTCTTTCGATATCAAAGGAATATTTCGCTCAAACATTAAAATCATTTCACTTTGCTCATCGTTCCAAACCATTATGTATTTTTTGTCTGTCTTTGGAACATGAAATGTATTTTAAGAAGGTTTCAGGTTTTCGTCCACCCTGCTGAAGTTGATGCTGTCTTAAAACAAATCTCAATTAATTTTGGGGAGAATCTGTTAAATATTACAGATTTGCCTCATCAATGTCACATGTCTGTGTATAGTTGTATTGTTTTATACCAGCAAGTAGTACTGATTTCTGTTGTACTTAAATATAGCAATTACACAAATACAGCCGATGCTATGGAAAGCAGTGTTGAAGTAATACAGTCATTAGAATCTCAGCTGTGCTCGCATGCTTCATTAACGCTTCATTAACACGTGCTCACCTCAAAAAGACTAAACCACTGACGAGTTCTGTCTTTTATTAACTCCAGGCTTGTTGTGGACTGAATGTAATGCTTTTTGTCATTGTATTTATGTCATCAGATGAACATAGTGACTAACGGCCCACCCTTTTGGATTGTGTTTACGCCGAGCAATATCAGGTATCATAAACATAACACTAAGAATTAATAAAACTCTGTGAGAATTCTGTGATTCGGTTTCATTCACTCAGGAATAAATGATCAAATGGGTTTATTTTTGCAAGTTTCTAAAACAAGTCTGCTTTCCATAGCGAGTCAGAGTCAGAGCAGGGCACCAGATCATTTATTTCTTCTTCTGGATAAAGTCAGGTGTTTTTTCCTCCCAGGGTTTTTCAGGGTTGGAGCTAAACCGGCCCTCCAGGATCAATGTTCAAAGTTAAAAAAAAGTCACAAATATCAAATCATATTCATCACACACAACAAAAACAAGTTTATGGACCATTCAGATTTCTTTTAAGCTTCCAAGATGTTTTTTCCCATTCATCCCACGCTCTACTCCTCAGAGGCTGCAGACATCTTAGCCTTGTATTTTCCAGTCATCTCTTTGGGAAGCGGGACCAAACCAGGATGAGGGACTTGACCCTCCACTTCAGTGATGCACTCCCGCAAGAAATACTTCTTGGGCCCAAAGTTAGCAGGGTTAGAAAACTCCATTTTGGCCAGAGCTTCAGCTTCAAGAACCGTACTGTGGATGAAAAGAGACACGGGACATGAGGGAAACACGTTCAAGCCGTATGAGCAGGAAAAGCTTTCAGGCACATGAAAATGATTTCTACGAGAACCCCACATTTTAGTAAGACCTCTGATCACGGGCAACGGCTAACTGTGGACAGCAAGTTAATAAACAGGGTCTATAAAACCTAGACAATCAAACTAGATTACTAAATGAACTTCTTTCAAAATTAAAAAGGATAAAGATATTTGAAATGAAAAAGATAATTCAAAAAAGCGGTTCCAGATAACTTTCTATTGCTTAAGTGCTACAGTCAACGAATAGATTTTTAATCGTGTTAAAGTTATATATACTTATAGTTTTAATTATTTACAGTATTCTTAGGACAACAAACATTTCGAGTCGTTATATAAACGGTTTGTTTAGCATGATCCCTAACAGGCTTGTAGTTTATTACATTGTCGCCCCGACATGAAGACAAGTTAACGTTTAATGACAAACTGTACAGATAATGGTGTATATTTTGCATTTTATTCCTGAATTAATGTGCAATTTTGAATGAATCGGGTCAATTCACCGGATATTCACTTTTTAGGGCTGGTACAAATACCACTTGTCCACTTCCCAGTGAGCCATTTATTTAAAAAAGACATCAAAATTCAGGTAAAAAAAACCAACAACAACATATTGACAAGCATATAATACATTAGGATGTAGCAGTGTTACAGCATCTTGTTGAAATCACTTATGTTTGATGTCAAATGAATATAAGGTTTAAATCTGATTGTGTAGTAAGACTGTAGAGGTGAACAATACGTGAGAATTAACTTACAACACTCCTTAAAGACAGGAGCCCTAGAGAATACTCCTAATGCCTACACTGTGGGAATTAAAGCCAATAAGTTGTTTTTGATAAAAATGGCTGCCAAATTCAAAATGAAAATGACTTACTTTGACTTTCCGAGAATCATCCTCACGTGGTTCGTGATTTCTTTGTGGTCTTTTCCTTCTACATCCACCAACACTTGCTCTCCATTATCTTAACATTAAAAAGAGACGTTAGAGCCGACGGAAAAGAATAAAAAAGAAAGAAAGAAAGAAAGAAAGACACTTACCGAGGTAAAACCGGAGGAAGGACGAGGGAGTCATGTTCTTGAACATCATTATCTGAACCCAGGGGTTTTTGTACTGGATTTGAGGGATTTTGAAGAAAACAAACTTCCTGTCAAACAATATCATACTTTATCACCATGTTCCTCAAACACGGATGACTTTGTAAGAGAAAAAAGGACAAGAACTTCTTGATTACGTGTAGTTAATGCTCTTCTATTCATATTTATTTGGTAATTCGTTAGATATACTTTTAGCTTTCCGATTATTTAAAACGCAAACAGCATTTTTGTGATGACATTTACTTAACACACTGTCACTGAAATTAAATAGACTAAAAAAACAAAGTGTGCTTGCAGGCACGAAATAAAGTCCGCTACTGATCCCGTGTCTCCCTGACCTTGCTCCTTCACTCAGATCTCCATGCGTGTTATAATTCACAGTCATAATCTTCACAGATTGTTTAAACACGACTTCTCCTTTCTGCAGATACTCCAGTGTCCGCCGTATAGGGAACCTTCCCTTCATAGGCATGATTAAACCACCAAGCCGTTCCTTAACGATGTCACTAAACGAGCCACGGCTCCTGCTGCTCCTGCTTCGCGTCCAGTGACTCCGCCCCTCGAGACGAGCCCGCCGCGCAGCGCCCCCTAGAGGACTGGAGACCCGCCGCTGAGCACGCGGACGTGAGAGGATCAATTCAAATAAACTCACACACGATTCAGTTAAATACGCAACCATTAAAACTGTAATAAACAAACACTTTGTATCTTAATGTTAAATAATAATAAAAAAAAGCATATAACGCCTTAAATACTAAGGAAAAATGTATTTAATGTATTTGCAATGTGTAGGAAATTTGAGGTTTGTTCATAATAATAATGTGTTATTTGCATGATATGCAAATGTTGCATTACAAAAAACATTGACTTGAAGTTCCTGACTCGTTTTTTAAGTAAATTACACGTCAACTAGCTATAAAATAACCAGTGAATGTCAACTTATTTAATACATTTGAATATAATAACTGAAGGTTAAAGGTTTAATGAATCCCACGGTCCACTTTATTCTAACCCATTCAGTTAAAGTAGGCCAGCAATATTTTTACATTTTTAGCACAAACATTTGTTTCATTGCATTTTATTCTTTGTTAACTGTGTAAATGAAGAGAGTATAAACTGTCCCAACAATATTATTTGACTTCAGTGAGGACTTTGACACAGTGCTCTTTTGAGGTCAGTATCACTGAATCAATCAGTCATTCCAGTTAAAAAACACTGCTTAAAAACCACCGTTACGCTCTGAAAGGGATCCCACTGATCACAGCACAGTCAAACTTAACTGGCCATCTTTACCTGAATTCAGACTCTTCTTCTAAGCTACTTCTAAAAGTTATAAAGGTATAAAAATGTGATCAAGCTATCAAATATAAAATAACACTGTTTTCACTGTATATAAAAAAAGAAAATGCAAGGCAAGTTTACTTTTATAGCACATTTCATACACAACCGTTATCTAAACTGCTTTTCATAAAAAAAAAAAAAAAAAAATACAATAAAACAAGACATTTAATTTTATTTTAATTATTTAAAAAGTTACAAATAAAAATGATTATACATAAAATACAATCTCGGTTTGGACGTAGCTCAGTGCTCATTCAATAAATGAAAAGCTAAACAGATGAGTTTTGATTTGGTTTGGTTTGTTTCACCACATCTTCTCTTCTTGAAGCCGGATCCAACTGCAGGCAGACTTCCCTTGTTTGGTGTGAGCCCTTGGTGTTAGCTGACTCGCTCCTAAGGACCGGACGGGTCTGTCTGTTTGAAGTGAGCATGTCTGCAGTGTGTTGAGGTCGTAGGTCACTGAGTGATTTATTTGTAGTATTTGTTGATTCAAGCTACGCATTCGCTTTGAGAATCTCATTTTTGTTTACAAATGCAATGGCTTCATTTTTCTCCTTGATTTGATATTGGTTTATAGTTGATCACTGTGCTTTTTCTTTTTCAACTGTTAAGACATACATACTGGTCCTGTACCTAAACATTTCTTGTTATCTTGAATACTTTGAATAAAGGCTCTGGTGTATTAATTTAGCTAAACTCAACTGAATTTGGCACAAACTTCAAAAATGTTCCAGATAACTAGGAAACATAAACTGAAGGTATAGTCGCTGAACTATGGCTTGATCGTGAAGAGCATACTCTCCATTAGGTGCTCATCTTGAACAAGTAATGACTTCACGGCCATTAAAACAAGCATGTTCTTCATAGTGTAGCTTGAGCACAATCTGGATGTACTAGATTCGAGGTGTTATCGTCACGTTAACTAACAGCATCTTTTACCTCAGTATTTTCATCTTTGTGTGAATTATCACTTTAAATGTGCAGTCACAGATCGCTTTCATACACAAGTTATTTCCAATTCCCTAATTGCACATTTGCCAACATAATAAAGGCTTATAGGGTTAGTACGGTAGCTTGAACAACCATTGTTTGTGCTTTTCATGAATGACTACATAATGAATAAAGACTACAACCAACAGAAGCGTGGTGAAATCATTTAAAAATATAAATAGAAAAGAAACGTAGTTGTAGAAGTTGGAGTTTACTGTACAGAAAACGTGCTGTAATTTTCACTTCATATAAAATAATCATGAAAAATATTAAAAGTGCTAGAATTCAATCCATATGTCTAAATAAATTGTTACACATTTAAGATCAGTTGAGGTTCCTTTGAGATGGTCTGAAGGAGATGTACTAAAAGGCCGCTGGGTGATTTTTCGATTACTTCTATCACAAAATAACCATTTTGTAATATTGAAAGGGTGACGTCTCCTGTTAGAGTACCATTTCCATGGCAATGCAATGTCCAGTTTCATAATGGTTTCTAACAGGGGTATTGACTTTTTTTTTCATGCCACAATATAGAAACTCCACATCAGTATAGAATTTAATAAAATGTATAAGCTAGTTCATGCACAGCTTTCTAATTGACAGATGAACACAAATATGATTAGAATTACAGCATGGCATTACAACACCCATAAATCTATTACTGACAGACAGAAAAAAAATAAAACATTTTTACACAATTTTGTTTAAAATAAGGATAGAAAACCATATAAAACACTTTATGGGGGTGTATTTTGAAGGAACCGCTAGGATTTAGAGACTGAGATCAGGTAAAGAAGACTTCTGAGCCAATACTAAAACAATAAACTTTAAAAACATTTATGGGAAACAGACAGAGGTGTGAACTGTAAAACAGGGTTTAAGTAAATTCTATAAAGAATAATTGTGACATTGCTGACGATTAAGGTTGCACGCTCATTTTCATAGAGAAGTGAATCAATCTTCTCTCAAATATAAAACCTATTTGCCATCGGCCATCTACTCAACACTTGTCACTTTACAGTAAAGTATGTAAACAATGGCAAAAGTCATTAAACCTTTTGATTCAGAAAACGGAAATCCACTTAAACTCAGACATGTTTCGAGATTCTTCTGCTGCATAAAGGAAGCATGCATCTGTACTTCTGAAATACATGAGGCACATTTTGGACAGATCTTAGGCAAACTGCACAGCTGCACAGTTGGTTATAGCAAACAAAATCCTTTTGAAATGTAATAAGCATGCAATGCTTCTGGTGGTTTATCATATAGTTTGTTGGGACATCGAAAGCAATGTGGCGATCCAATACTGCAGTCTGGAAGTTCAAGTATATTTACCCCACACCTCCACTCATCTTAAATCCAAATAAATAAATAAGGGGTAGCTGAACATTAGTTTGAGGGGGAACATCTGTATAAGTGCATGTCAACACTTTTACTACAAAATGAGGACAAAATGAGACACTTACTTAGAAACTAGGACGATCTGTGCACACATCTTCAAATGAGTCATCTAAGTGCATTAAACCATCACAAATGTGGATATATTACATCTGAAAGTGACACCTTTTGTACAACGCAGCAGCAGTCAAATGCTATAAAGATACAGATCAAATACTTCCTATATATCATTTAATAACAGATGATTTTTGAAATCAAGCAAATCATATTATCTACATTTGTATTAACTATAGAGTTAGACTCAATGAAATAAATACATGAGTTTGAGGAGGCTGATTGTCATGACGACAGAAGTACTCAATAACTGCTTTATCAATGAGAAACATTAATGAGTAGCGATTCAAGGATCCAGAAGAAAACGGTCTTGATGTGAACGGTTACATTCAACCTAGAAGGACACCTTCCACTGGAAAAGACCATCATTGTAGATATTATCCTGGTAAGAATCTGGGGATTTCAATGTTTGGTTTTGGATCGTTTCCACTGGAATCATCACGAAGTGCTCAAGTGTTTTTAAATTACATTTTTAAAAAAAGAAAGGCCTTTGTTTGATTTCCGAGGCGAGCGTCTTGTCATTGGAACTAGTCCCATAATGCATCTCTCTGTAAACTACAACACAACATTTCTGTGGTGGCGGTCACGTACTGAAAGGCCTTCACTGCTGCAGCTCCTCTTGAGGTAGAGCTTGTTGGTCGATATAATGTGATAGATTTGAGTCATCGTGAGGACTTGCATGACTTAAGTCTCAAAAACAAAATGATATGCCAGTCAGAGAATGATCACACAGAGGGGCTTGTTATTTGGCTGTTGTAGTCTGCAGTCTCCATTTTGAGGATATATGGGATGATACTGTCGATCGGTACATTTCCGATAAGGCCAGTAAAAAACAGCTCCTCGGTTATACTGGAACTCATCAACCGCAGCGCTGGTAAACGCAACAGGATTCGGGCCAACCTGCAACATCGATGAGCGATTCATGAAACAACATTAGCCAAATGGCCAATTAACATTTCAATGAAATAAACCATAGTTCTGTGAAAAGCAAATAAGGCATGTTGTCACACACACACACACACACACACACACACACACACACACACACACACACACACACACACACATATATATAATTAGAGCCAAAGAATTTTAAAGCAGTCAAGTTTACAGTTTTGTTACTTCTGATTGTACTTTACAGTTGTTATACTTGTGGGTGAAATTTGCTTTATGGAGACCATACCCTACAGATAGTGTCCAAAGAGGTCAAGAAATCCATGCAGCAAGTTATTTGTTAAAAGAAAAGTTCATCCAAAGATGAAAATTCTGGCGTATTCTCACACCCATGCCATCCGAGGTGTATATGGCTTTCTTCTTGTAGATGAACAGTCTGTGGCTACCGGCCATAGTTCTGAAGCTCCGTAAATCAGATATATCCGTGAGTGAAACTACCCTATATGCCTTAGTGGGGGGTTATCAGATGTGTTCTGAAGCAGATTGATGGGTTTTTATAATGAAAATATATTTAGTTTTGAAATTATAATGTAAATAACTATAACCCAACATATGATGCAACTTACATCATAGTCTTAGTGTTGAGTTCCGGCTTCTTGGCTGACCTCTGACTCGACATCTTACGGAAAAAAACTGAGAAATATTTTTGTTCCCAAAACCCAGCGATGTGCTTCAGAAGACACGTGATAACCTCTTAAAGGCATGAGTAGAGGTTAGGATATATAGGATTCACAGAGCTTAAAAATAATGGCCGCTATCCAGGAGCATTACAACGCTTGGAATAGCCAGGACAAAATAATAAAAAAACCTCTGTGTTCATCTGAAAACAGAAGGTCAAACACACCTAGGATGTTTTGGGGGTGAGAAAAATATGCTGTAATTGTAAATTCCTACTAGAAGGACACGCTGTGTGAAAGATGTTTGTGATAACTGCCTCCACGCCACAGACGCTGCTGATGAGACTATGATGTATCTCGCTCAGAAGAGGACAGACCTGTAGGTGTCCTCGGGGTAGGTCTTTTGCACATAGTCCTGGAGCTCCATCTGAGCTTTTTCCTGGAACTTTTCAATTTGGCTGCAGCTGCTCAAACCTGGATGATCTTGTGCAATAACGAATCAGCTGTGAGATTACAACAACTTTTCCGATCACTCAAATGGAACATTCTGGCCTTATCGGAGGAATTTAATGGTTGTTCACCTGGACTGAACAGGACAATGGCTTTTAAGTAGGCATATTCATAACCATCTGTCTGCAGCTTTGTCATGCTGTTGCAGAACTCCTGCAGCTTCCATATGTGCTCCATGACTAGTTTAATACGTTCACTCGATAGCTTGTCTACTGGGAGGAGAACAGTCGTTAGTGACAACGTTTATATCAGCACATTCATTTAAATGAGGTACATCAACTTATTAACAGAGGTAACTTGTTCTATCAATGCATCCAACATTAACAATTTTTAATGTCTTAAAAAACAAACAAACAAAACAAAAACAGTCTGAAGGTTCCTTTCTGGTGCCATACCACTAAACTAAATTCAGTCTTAATGACAATGTGTTTAACTGCAACATTCACCTTTCAAATTCTTTCAGATCTCTTGAATGTTTTGTGGGGCATTGTTACAGTAAAAGCATAGTGCATGATTTCACATTAATCTGACTGCACTGAAAAACAAAGCAAAGCATAAACTGTAAAAAAAAATGTAATACAAAAAAGAATTGAATATAACATTTTGTTCGGAACATCTATCATGTGCAGACCTCTACTTCTGCCTTTCTACCACCGTCTGAGGTTAAAACATAACTGCATGCCATTTACATTAGATCTGTGTTTCAGTACAGCTCTTCTTTCTGCAAGGATGCTTTTAATGGTCTGAGGAATCATCACATGGTTACTGGTGGATCTGTCATGTGGCACCAAAACCCATTGAAAGTAGAAAACACTTCCAACAAAGCATATAGAAAAAGAAGGGAAGAAAAGCCATATGAGTAAGGGTTATATCTGCCACTGTTGTTTGGATGCAGACCCTGCGGTCTTAACCATTTTATTGCACATCTCTAGTCTCCAGCACAATGTACACTATGTGGATGTGGGACTTGATGTTTAACTGTACCGTACCGTCCTGGATACTGGACTGCAGATGATTGACGATGGCAGCCAGGATGGTGGACAGACTCATGATCTGAGCGCACTGTGCCAGACCCAGAATAAACAGCTCGTTCCAGCAGGCTCGCACCAGAGCTGTGTTACACTCCTGCCTACGCACACAGACACAGAAACAGACTAAATCTAGAGCAGATAACACGCACAAGTACAGAGAGAAGGCCTGCCACGGAAATCTCACCCGAGAGCAAGGAATGCTGGGATAGAGCGAGCCCAGTGCATGGAGAGGAAGAGCAGGCGGGACGCAGACTCACAGATATAATGGACATTTAGATACTCGGGCATTGGGCTTGGCATCGTCAGCTAGAGAAAGAAAAGAATCAGACACTTCAGACTCACTTATTATTTAGAATAGTATTTTTTTTTTACTATCAGCAGCTGCAATTAAGCAACATAACATGTGATCCCGGAGCACACAAGCAGTCATAAGTAGCACATATTTGTAGCAATAGCCAACAATTTTCAAATGTTGTTTTATGCCAGAAAATGTTAGGATATTAAATAAAGGTATTTTAAATTTCTTTCCATTCTTAGTCATTTGCATCACTAAGAACTTCATTCGGACAGCTTTAAATGTGACTTCGAGTGATTTTCACACAGTTACAAACTATTATAACCAAATATTGCCCTGTCCTAACAACATATGACCCTTATGACTGGTTTTGTGGCCTGCTGTCACATTTTTACAAACACAAATTCTATTTACTTATACTGTACTTTATACAAAATGTATAAAACGTGTTTTGCAATATTCTTCAATTAAGAAGAAATACTTTCAGTTATAATTACAAATGTAAAACTCTACAGAATACAGGAGCATAAAGATTCATCTCATGAAATAGAGTTCATCAGTGTTCAAATCAATGATTTCCTAGAAATAAACTACCCCAATATTCACTACATCGAAGTCAAATATATTAGAAATTCTATTACAGCACAGCGCTTTAAGCTTAAATACTCTGTCCCAGACATTCACTGGGGGTAAACAACATGGAAGAATTAAGATTAAGTTGCTAATAGTATTAAATATTACTTGAGAAGCAATATCAGCATATGAAGGATCGTGTGACACTGAAGACTGGAGTATTCATCTATTTTAAATAGTTTAATATTATTATTTGTGATCAAATAAATGCAGCTTTTGTAAGCAGAAGAGTCTTCTTTCATTATTATTAACAGCCTATTCTGTGACATGTTTAAATGATCAGTTATTTAATGTAGAGACAAGAATTCAGCACATGAATCCAAAGCAACATCTTTATATAAAAGCTGTATATGACTGCTGTAACGTTATTATATTAATACAGCAAACAGATGTACAGTCTGCAACAGTAGCCTAAAACATTCTCTAGCGTTACTCCACACTAAAATGAAAATGTAGTCACCAATCACTTCATTATCTCATTCCTAACATGTGAATGCTGTGTTCTTCAGAACACAATGTAAGATACTTTTAATGTTAACCAGGAGTCTGTGACTGTCCTACCGACCGCCAAACCATCACCTCACGTCCTGATCAGTGGCTCACTATGAAGCTTAAATTGTGTTCTGAAGATGAACAAAGCTTCCACAGGCATCATGGCAATAACTGATTAATGACAAAATGTTCATTTTGGAGTGGAGTAACCTTTTAAGTATCATTTATTTTTATGAGTGTCAGAAAGTCATTCACACACCTTAAAGCTGATGTGTGTGTCCGTGAGCAGAGGTCCCTCCACTTCTATGAGCGGTGTGACCTGATCCCTGCTGATCACCTGTATCGTTGCTCCTCCCACCCCATCCACCTCCGACAAGCTCTGGCCCTCCGTCACCTCGCTGGGGTTCAGAGCTTTAGCTAGCGTGTCAAAGGCACTGCAACACCAACCACAACACACTCAGAAACAGCTGTGGGACACTTCAACTAGCTCTATGTCAAAACTACACCTTCTCTCTTCTGTGGGAATACAAAAGATGAAAGGTGTACAATGTCTAGACTTCTCTAAGCAACCCTAACCAAGAAATAAGAGCAAACAAGTACAACAAAGGCAGTCTATATGACTCGTGTCATAATCCATATTTTAAGAGCCATACATCAGATTTCTTTGAGGAATATATTTAAACTAAGATGCTGAAAATGTTTTTATTTATTGCAATAGTCAACTTCAGACATACTACTAACTATAAGTAACTTTGCAACTATATGTAAACTAATTCTCATTGATTTGCATCTACAACGTAGACTGTAAGTTGATATATAATTGCAAAATGTTTTATAGTCAGTATGCATCAATATAGAGTGTTATAAGTTATTAAGCAAACGGTCTACTAACTGTAAAGAGAAGCTCAGAAGCAGAAGCAGCTAGTGCTGAAGAGTTGCCGTGTTAAGCAAAACCCCGATGAGTAATTAACATTGATGAGGCAACAGGAAACAGAATATTCGTTGAGTTTCGCTCCATTTTTCTGAAGCACTTCTGATCATGATCGAGACGTTAGAAAGCGTCTCTTAAAAACAAACAAAAAAACAGCTGATATTTTGAGGGCACACAAATAAAAGTCCCGAATGATGTATGACTCTTGCTTATGAGCAAAAACTATGCTGCTTCAAGCATTATAAGAGTAAGAATACAAGTGATGGCAAGCGGGTATAACTGCAGACCGAAGATCTCCAAAGTAGGGCGGGAACTCCAAAACTGGCAAAATCTGCTCCAAAATGGTCTCTTTGCTTCAAAACTTTCACCATTGGCTGGCTTCAGCCACTTGTTATTGACTTTTATTTCACCATAAAACTTTATAAATTAAACCTTTTTTCTAGTTTATCTCAAATAAAACATGCTATATAAATCAATATACTCCTTAAAAGCAGAGGCCGGCTCGTGATCAGTATTGTTTAATTCGGAGTTCATTCTTGATATAAACCTGTTTCTTGATATATAAACGGGAATCCAGGAGCGCAGCGCAGGGGAAGGATTATACTCTATTGCTCTGTTTTGAGTAACGGGGCTGTCCCGGGGCTTGACTCTAGCAGGGTACGAGGGCGTAGTGAGCTCGGGTGTAGCTAAAAAGCTGCCATTGTCCGGTGAGATCCGGTTGGAGAGTTATGAAGTGACCCGATCTCATGTCGCATAATCTTATTAACTGTTCATCTCCTGAACTACACTCAACTTTCTTTACCCTGCTATTCAGCCAAATTCCCTGGTCTGGTGTAGGGTGGGTTTAGGGGTCAGCATCGTTTAGGTGATTGACACAACCAATAAAATCTTTAGAGCTGAAGTTAATTTGGGAGAAAAAAATGTCAATGGGAAGAAGCCATGCCTTATTTTGGAGATACCAGCCCATTTTGGAGTTCCTATATATAGATATATTTAAAGAACAAAACTGCTCCAAACGTCTTTCAAAATTAACTTTTAAAAACCAATGGAAATATAATAATTTGTTGGGCGGCACGTTCTCACGCCCTAATCATCACATATTGCCGCTTGGTCAATGAACCTTTGGCGTCACTTTTTGATGTGCAGGGCACCCATTAAGCTTTTTTTTTTTTAAATCAACATCGAAACATTGGAAAGTGAGTGAGAATGTGTTATTTTGGAAGAAGGGAAAAAGGAACACAGAACAGCCCTGCTCTACGCTCTTGAATACATGTTTAAATATCCATTACTTTAAAGTTAAAGGCAGTGAGAATGAGTAGTATGTGATAAAGCCTATACGCAATACCGTACCAAAACTCAGGACCTGATTAAACATTCTATTATACAGAGATTGAGAAAACAGATTTCCATGACTTTTCCAAAGTGTTCTGTGTTGATTTATTTTTCCAAAACTTTTCATGCCTGGAAAATGCCGTTTCAAAATTGCATTACACTTCCAGGTCTGTCATGAGCGTCCGAACCCTGTATATTGTAAGCACTGGTAACAGACCGTGTGATTTCACTGGGGGATTCCTCCAGCTGGCCGCCGGTCATCTCTCCGTTACTCACTGGATCACTCAGGTTGGCTAATGATGAAACCACATTAGCTAGCGTCCCCAGATCACCTTGTCCCGATTCTGCCTGAAGAACAAATAACATCAGTAATATTTCAGAGTAAAAAGAAACATTTTGAATGTTTTTTAAGAAAAAAAAATGTAAACATTAACAACAAATACCAAAACATTTTGGATCAGGAACTCAAAACCTTTAACTGTCAGTTCAACCCATTTGATCCAAATGATCTACATGATCTGGATTTCATTTAATGCTTAATCGTTCAATAAATATGACAAATAAATCAATTCTTGATAACTTTGTGTACATAAGATCAGAATAAAAAGGTCCTTGCACACTGAGACCGAAATTATTGTATTTTTTAGTTTTTATTATATTCTACATCCTTTCCCATCAAAATGTTTACTAACAGATGAAAAATTAACCTGATCCGAATTTTGCAAAAATCTTGGATGAAAATTTCTTTACTCATTATAATTTGCCATTTTGCCAATTACAATTTAAAGGCACACAAGTTCATTACAAACTCCACTGTGGCGTAAAACCCTTGCCTGCACACAAAAGAATAAAACGGACAAGCACCAAAAAGGTACGGAGATGTTTTTACTTTGTCTGTTGCTAATAGTAATGTGCCATCGGCTTGTATTAAAGGTTGTTGAATGTTGACGAGCATCCCAGAGTCCAACAGCCTGGACCTGCACAGAGAATAAAACCATGACCAAAAAATTCACTTAGCAGATGCTTTTATCCAAATCAACTAAAATCAACCCGAACATAGTATACTGATGTCTAAGAAATACCCCATATTAACCACACTACACTAAATTCTTTGTTCCAATTTGAATGATATTAATGTGAGCTTTTATGTTTAAACTAAACCTCTGATTTAAGCCAGGCATGCGTATCAGCGAGTCTCACCGTGAAGGGTCTTTCTCAGAGATGAAGGTGGGTGTTGCAATAAGGGGACTTCGCAGGTCTTTCCTTATGTAGATTTTCTCTGTGGATGCTGCACAGTTAGCAGGTTTTTCTCTAGGAAGATCAATGGGTTTCCTCTCACTCTGCACAGCTATGTGAGGTAATAAAAACTGCATAAATTTCACTGTGTATTATAAAACATTGAAAGGGGTTACAATTTACGTGTATCCTTTTATATTTGCCCCGAAGTCCACCAAAACGTCTTCATAATAATACTATGTTCTCGACTGTGAAATCATATGTTTGTTTTTGGAAAGGTTGTAAAGTATTTTTCTTTCACGGTACGACCATGTGGTCAGAGGTTTTGTTTTACATGCACTCACACTCCATCTTCATGCCCATCTCCAAGCACTTCCTGAGACGACAGAACTGGCAGCGGTTGCGATGGTGTTTGTTGACCACACAGTCCTGGTTACTGCGGCAGCTGTATGTCAGACTCTTGCGCACACTTCGCTTGAAGAATCCTTTACACCCTTCGCAGCTGACCGCCCCGTAATGCCTCCCTTCAAGTACAACACAGTTATCCACGAGTAATATACACCACCCGACTCCAGTCTATCAACTGATGTCTTGTAAAAAGCTACGACTTTGTAAGAAGCATAATTTAGGCACAAAATAGTCCATTACATGACTGCTTGTCCACTCACAACAGAATCTACACACACATCTGTTTAGAACAGTTCTGTCTCTGATTCAGACGAGGCCACTTTTTCCACTAAAGAAAGATACAGATACAGTGGAATTTTAGGCGGAATCAAAGAGTTCATGTTAAAATGCTTTGATAATGAATTTATTTCTTAAAGATATGTCGATTTCACGGGCTGGAGTCATGTCGGTTATTGTGATGTTTTTAATCAGCTCTTTGGCAGCCATTCAGAGGATTCATTGGTGAGCAAGTGATATAATGACATTTCTCCAAATCTGTTTTTAAAAAGGAAACTCATCAAATGTACAGTTTTGGGTGAACTTCTCATTTAATGTTTGATTTTGAGGTTGTTTCCTGGTATCAACTGAAATTGTTTGCAGTCAGCCAATCAGGCCTGGTCCATTATCATCCAAGATACCAGAAACCATTGGCATCAAATAGTCTTTACGACAGTCTTAGGCTTGCAGTGCTTTTGGGAAATGCACATTTGCTGATTTCAGGCCATTTCAGCATGCGATACTCATCAGACGGTCTACGGGCAACGCATGTCTATCATACGTAATCTTGCTTTATATGCTCTGCCATTATTACGGTTGAATGTGTTTGTACCTGAGGCTTTATCTCCACACACCACGCAGTACTCTACAGGCTGGGCTCGGCTCATGTCTGCCCCTTTACCTAGAAGTCTCTCCACTGATACTGCATCTGTTACAAACTACCAGAAAAGGTGGAAGAATTAATTACTTGGAATTCAGTTGTTGATGATGATGATGATGATGATGATGATGATGAAGCCAAAGTAATTCTGTGGTTCGCAGATATATGGTATCACAGGTATGACAGCATATAGCCTACCGTTAAAAATACATCATCTAATAGAAATGACGAAAATAAAAAAATATATATAAAAAAAAGCTGTTCTTCACTGATGCCAGATTTTTATTTAATTACGAACAACCAAGAAAATTTACTATCCAACAAAAAGGCATTTTTCATCACAACTAGTTGAGGTCCTCTAATTTTTTTCGCCATACAGATATATTTAATATAACATCACAGACTGAACTGCACTAAACCTTACCCATACCCATGCAGTTAGCTTATATCCCCAGTCTCTTACACATTAATGAGCATACATCGCATAAACTGAAAAATAATATGTGAAAAAATATGCTCCTTTGAAACATAATTGTGAAAAAATACCCACACATTAATGTGACGTCATACCTGAATTCGTCCAGGCACCAGGCTGTCAGCAGTGGCAAAGATAAGCTGTTTGGCACTCGTACCCTCAGGTGACGCCAGGAGGACTTTACCTGCTGAGGAGCCATCGGCTGCTGCCAGGATAAACTGCTGTTTGGGCACAGAGGAGTCTAGTGCTGTCACTATCTGGATCTTTTGACCCGTCTGCTGCTCAGTGACTATCTGAAAAAAGAAAAAGAGTAAATGTGTCTTCATGTGTTAGCGCACCGTCTACCATAAAGCATGTGGCTGCCCTTGTGTGTGAACCTGTATTCTCTGTGGGGTTGAGACCGAGGAGTCCGTGGAGATGATCTGAATGCGTTGAGGAGAGGAGCTCATCACCGAGCGGTCTGACGGAGAGCACTGGAAAACATACAGTACATCATCTTCATCTGAGGGTCAAGGCAGTGTGGTTCCACACTTCGACAAATTACCCAACAAAAAAACGGAAATATAAAACATAATTCCAAATTAGCATATTCGTAGCTTCATCGTCAGTGTGAAGACGCGCATTGTGCACAAGCTCTAATAGAGGACTGACAACATACAGCCTGGTATACTTCAACGAGTCCACAGGGGGGTTACGTACAGATTAATATAAACATGCACATCTAACAACAAGTAAAATAATTAGTTGCATCAGAAAAGAGGTTGTACATTTAGAATCAATATTATCTTTAATTAATGTTCCAAACATCCTAGAAATGAAGTTAGATAAGAGATAAGAACCTCACTTCAACTGAACTGAACTGAGTTGAATTGAATTGAACAATGGCATTGTAACTTCAGAAGCCTTATAGCTGAATCAAAATCGTATCATATCTCTAACATCAACCACATTCTTATTAAAGCAAGCTGAATCAACACTAACTGACTCGACAACGGCCGACCGCTGGCTTGGTGTGCCACACAACCTTAAACATTTAAATCACCAAATTTTCTGTATCTCTCTCCCATCACTGACCTCTGAAACCTGCTCAGCGCTCAAGATCTGCTGAGCCAGCACCTCCACATTGGTTGTCATGGTGAAGTGAAGTCATTAGAAATGTCTGATTGGACAAAGGCCAGCTCTGCATCCGCCAGCAACACCTCCACCTGTGAGCCAATCAAACACAGATAATGAAGAATACACCTGAAGATTTCATAGGTGGTTTGTTCTAGGCAAGTGTTTTACTCAACTCAAGCTCCAATCAAACTTATCTTCCACTCTTACAGAAATCCTACATGTTAACTAATGTAAGCATATAGAAGACTATTGTAAAGATATTGGCAGGACTAGTGCAGGTAATCACAAATTTACAATGAAAAATCGTAGTGTCACTTTTGTTGGCTTTGATTTATAAATATAATATTGTTCCTTACTATTTCAAATTAATTCTTCAACACATCAAGGCATGGTAATGTAAAAAAAGAAATGTCTTCTGACATCATCTTTAAATCTAAGTAGTAGACTATATGATATATAAGAATGCATTTATTACTTAAATATTTTAGTTTTTTGACAAATTAATTTAATTAATTTTTATGACCTTTCCAGTCATGTTATTGATTTTGCATAAATTCAGCCAATTTTTATTTTACTTATTTTATTTTACAATTGTATATTTATTTTCCCCAATATTTAAATAAAAAAAGTATTTATATTATTTACATGATAGTTGAATGAAATTGTGTATTCATATCTGGCCATATAGATGCGTTTTATTGCACTGCAAGTTTATTCATGCATTAGGGTCATAAACTAGACATTTAAATGTCTGCATAAAAAGAGGTTTAACAGAAGTTATTTTATATAGAACACATTTAATGCAAGTAAAGTGACAAGTCTTAAGGTTTCTAATAGGTTTTGGGAGAATAAAATGTCAAAATGTGGTTGGAATAATATTCCATTGTCAGGGCCCTATTGATGTAGTAATTTAAACAATATACTTATTATTCTGACATGTAGTATATAATATATATAACAGATTAAATGAACTAAGATATAAAACTTTATTGCATAAAAAAACACTAAAAAATAAACAAAAACGGGATAGTGACAACATATATATATATATATATATATATATATATATATATATATATATATATATATATATATATATGTACTCAACAAATCCACAAATGTCATATCCTATGGATCTGTAATTCTAAGCTGTTGTACTGCAGAGACTCTCGCTGATTGGCCGGCATTGCTGTCCGTCATCATTCAACGACTCGCTGATAGGTTAGCGGTGAGGTTAGTAACACGCCTCAAAGCGGAGATATCCAGGAAATCATGTTCAAAACACGGAACAAAATGGAGATCTTGGCGTAATGCCAAGCAGGAGAAAAAAATAAGCCTTTGTTAAATGTCTGTTAAAATAAATAACACACATGATTCGTGACAGCAATATTCAGGTCAAGTGAGGCGACAGCTCAAAAGCATCCACTAAAATGTACGAACACTGAGGAAAATCCTCCCACTGAAGAGACTCGCGGTGGCAAAGGTAAAAGGGTCGAGTTCATATGTTAGCTCTCAGGCTAATCAGCTAATGCCTGAAACATACCGCGTATATTGACGTATAAATCACATCACAGAGATTGACTCAATTGCAATTCTATACAGCAGTTGCTCTGGAATAACCCGAAATATGCCATTCATTATACACCATGCTATATCCGGGCAGGATCGTATCCTTAAAACCCCAAGCGTGATTGTTTACAGCACCGATGAGGGCCTGCATCTCTGCACTGCACGCGCAAACGTTTTTTTTTTCACGGAACGTTTTGACCAACCGTTGTGCGACATGCAGAAATGAAAAGCTGCTCACCTGCGATACGGACGGGCGCAGTGTTTTTGCTCTCGGGTTTATTGCACATTATTTGTTATTGTTTTACTCCAGTGAAAGGTCATAGTTCGTGACCCCGTTTGCAAGCGTGCTAGAGTTTTTCTTCCTCTCGAGCTCGTTCACGGTTGCGCGGACACGAGCGTCTGGAGCGAGGCGTCGCTGACGTCATTATGTCTGCCTCGACACGACGGCGCTGATTGGCTGAGTGTTTACCTCTAATTCACAAAGCGTTGACGTTAAACAACCAAATACTTTATATATATATATAAACGCCAAAAGCAAAAGTTATTCTAAAAATAAATGTTCTTCTAAATGTTATCTTTTTCTCAGGCTCCTATGTTTATGTTTAATTAATTCACTTTAAGAGGAAAAGGGAGCGAGAAAATCAATCAAATCTGTAACCAGGATAAATCAACAAAATGTACATTTGATTTAAAATATGCTTTATTTTTTGTCAGTTTAACAATTTACCTAGTATTTTTTTTTCTTCCCAATATATTCCCAACAATATACTGTTGGTTCATTAAAAAGTAATATTAAGAAATATCCTCTACAAACATCATATTTCAGTTATATACCTTCATTTCCTCCAATTCTAAAGTGACAGAAACCATCCACATTTGGCCCAGAAGATCTTCCTAGTTGGGCTTTATCTTCTTTTACATGTTTTTTTTTTAATAAAAGAATGACAATAACTATAATAATAATAATAAAAAAGAATAATAATAAAGAAAATAAGTATATTTCAGCAAACCATGCAATCAATTAAAACATTTTTATTAATTTCAGAGGAAATGCTATACAGATGTGTAACAGAATCAATACAGTCAATGCAAAGTTAAATTATTGTAAAATGCAAAGTATAGTGTAATAAATGTAAAGAATGATTTCTTTGTTTATCTTTTTCAGATAGATAGATTCTACAGGTGACCGCTCAGTTATAATTAGCATCAAATTACATTACATTTTCATTTTGTTTTTGAGTTTTTTATTTAGTTTGTAGTTTTTTGCTACTTGAAGAAACGGGAACACAGTATTCTCACATTCAACAGAAGTGAACTCATCTATGATGGCTTCTGCTGCTAAAATGTGAAAGCATGTTGCATGTAATGATTCTGTTTACAGCACCTTCATGAAGTGATAACTGATGTAGGAACTCATTTTATTGTGTTTAATCCAACAAAAATGTAAATTGAAGTTTCTTTAATCTCTTTGTGTTGGGACTGCATTAATAATATGTGTTAAACAAATCCTATTTCTAGTTTATGAGACGTTGATGAGCGTTTTCTCCTGTTCTTGCAGCTTCGCTTGTATCTGTGTGTTGTGTTTCTTGATGAAGCTACAAGACCTCTTTTAATCTACCATAACGGTCAACATATACATTTATTTATGGATGTAATCATCACTCAAAACGTGGAATGAAATTGAAACCTTAATGCAAATGACCTTTCACAACTGTCGCAATAAATTTCATTTATATTTTCCTTTGTAGTTTACATATATATATATATATATATATATATATATATATATATATATATATATATATATATATATATATATATATATATATATATTTAACATGTTTCAACGGGTATTTGCTTTTTAGTCTAAAATAGTAGATATATGAAGATATTGTCATAATTTTCTCACTGAAGTTTATTTCCTGCTGATTCACCAGGAAGCTGTCACCTGCAGGACACACATCTTACACGTACGTACGTGTGTGTGTGTGTGTGTGTGTGTGTGTGTGTGTGTGTGTGTGTGTGTGTGTGTGTGTGTGTGTGAGTGTGAGTGTGTGTGTGTGTGTGTGTGTGTGTGTGTGTGTGTGTGTGTGTGTGTGTGTGTGTGTGTGTGTGTGTGTGTGTGTGTGTGTGAGTGAGTGTGAGTGTGTGTGTGTGTGTGTGTGTGTGTGTGAGTGTGTGTGTGTGTGTGTGTGTGAGTGTGTGAGTGTGTGTGTGTCTGTGTGTGTGTGTGTGTGTGTGTGTGTGTGTGTGTGAGTGTGTGTGTGTGTGTGTGTGTGTGTGTGTCTCTGTGTGTGAGTGAGTGTGTGTGTGTGTCTCTGTGTGTGTGTGTGTGTGTGTGTGTGTGTGTGTGTCTCTGTGTGTGAGTGTGTGTGTGTGTCTCTGTGTGTGAGTGAGTGTGTGTGTGTGTGTGTGTACACGGTCCTCTAGGAAGTCACATCATGGCTCGGAATCGCACGGATTCTTATTAATCGCAGGTCTGTTTAGAGAAAAGCTTTATGTTCTCGTGGACAGCTCTGTATTTCACGGAGAAGCGGACACCCGAAGGGTCTCGAATACACGACGCTTTTATCAGCTCCAGCGCGAAGCGGGAAAATGGCAATCGACGTCAATTTTATTACAGAGGATATTCAGCTCCGTGAAGGTAAAACGTCTACTTTAATGCTAAATTATAAGGAATTCAACACGCATCGAAATGAAATTCTCGATCGAGAGACAGCCAGCAAACCAATCACTTTGTGCTTTTATTCTGTTGTGTCGCCATCAAATGTTCTTCAGTAGGGCTTTGAATCATGTCCTGGAGGAAGTCGACTGTAGCTCACTCGCGGTGTTTTAAAATGTGTCGTTGTCTTTTTTTGTGTGTACACCCAGAAATAAACGATTAGCTTAATAATCATATTTTAAAGAACCTTATTCATGCCGCATTGCATGCTGGGAGGCTTCGCAGGACATAAGCACCGGGGAAACAGTTTGATGGTTTGTTTACTAGAAATTTTAAGAGTGCAGTTAGATGCAAAACAAGTCCCAGTGTAAAAGCTGTGTAATGTAATGCTATTATATGTGTATATACTAGACAGACGGTAGTCGGTGAGCGTGCTCCTTTCCTCTCCACTGATCTCTCAAAGCAGTCAACATAAATACACCATTACCTGTCTATTTTAGTACACCAGATACTGCTGATGTGTCTTTACAACTGAATATATACCATCAAAAATATAGATGTTACCCTATCTATAGAGCGCATCTTTTTTCTCTTTTGCAGCTGGTGGTGAAACTGAAGCAGAACTGGTCATCTTACTACGGCCTCTTTGTTCCTTCACTGGATCTCATTTCACACAGTCGGTGTGATCTCACCCATAAAGGAAGACTGAAAACGTTTTTTTTTCTGTGATCTGTTAAAATGGTGTCGGGGTATAGTTTTAGGATTTGTAAAGGTCGCTTTGGGAAGCGAGGAGGCCATTTAAAGTTTGCCCATTACTTATTGATAATAGTCTTCTGTATCTCCCTGCTAGCATTCCTCTTTATTGATGTAATTGAATTGTGGGTAACCTCGCTGGGCATGAACAGAGCGAGAGTTCCTCATGGAGTAGTCCTTCCACACAGCGTACCCCCGAGCCGCTCTGAAGAGTACTTGCTTATGCCTAGCATCCACGTCTGCCAGCGCGCCAAACCTTTCCTCATCATTTTGGTGACAACTGCACCTCGCAACAGAAAGGCCCGGCAGGCCATTCGAGACACCTGGGGTGGGGAAGTACAGGTCAGGGGTCACCGAGTCATGACTCTCTTCATCGTAGGTCAGCCATCTGACCCAGTTATTGGCAAAGAATTAATAGAAGAGTCAAAGGAGCGTGGGGACCTCATACAAGGACGCTTCGTGGATTCCTATGGGAACCTGACCCTAAAAACCCTGTCGATGCTGGGCTGGGCACGCCGTTTCTGTCCACAGGCCTACTATCTGGCTAAGGTGGATGACGATGTACTGTTCAATCCCAGTGCACTGCTGCAATATCTCAACCTCAGCTTTAAAGCAGAAGAAAGTGAACTCCCTGAGCTTTATCTGGGTCGGGTCCACATGCAGGTAGCACCGGACCGTAATCCTGCCAGTAAATTCTTCCTGTCAGAAAGCGCATACGCTGGCGTGGTCTTTCCTGACTACTGCAGTGGAACAGCGTATGTTCTTTCTCGGCCAGCTTTGCTCAAGCTGTCACTAGCAGCTGTTTCCATCAGTTTGTCCAAACCCTTGCCCCCAGAGGATGTGTTTGTAGGTATTTGCGCTCACACGGCAGGCATTACACCGACGCACTCTCCACTTTTCTCTGGCGGTCCAGCCGTACCGTATAGTCGTTGCTGCTATCAAACTATGGTGTCTGTCCACCATACCAAGCCAGGGGACATGGTGCACTACTGGACAGAAGTGCACTCCACTGCCCCGTGCTCATGGCTGGGCATGCGGACGTCTCTTGGAATCTGTAAAATAAGAGCCCTTCTCGGGATGCTGTTGGGGACAGACTCGTGAAATAAAGATCTATAAACCTGAGGAGCCTGGAGGAAGGTGAAGTATTGTGGGAAAGCTTAAAAGCACAAAGGGTATTATTGGGTGATGCTATGCAACTATGCTTTTTCCTGGCATGTGCCTTTCATGATTCATTTTTATGCTCAAAGTGGCTGATATGAACCAGGGTATTATGATATTTATAATAATTATAATGATTCTTACGTGTTGTCGGTACTTAGCCATTCAAATTGTCTGGGTGATTAGTTATGATACATCCCATAAATCCCACTAGGAAATCTTGTGAACGCAGACAGGTTCTGTCTGATCTATTGTCACTCAGGACACAAACACACACGTCTTTTTAGTAAATAAATGTATGATCTTTCAGCAATATCTCACTTGATTTAAATATGCCAGCCAGTGTACACAAGCACTTTATTTCCTCACTGTAAGCACTGAATACTATTTAATATATAATGTGAACAGGGCTTGGCCCAAGAAGGTCAATATTTCATTTGGCTGACAAGAGTTTACTGAAGACTAAATTTGATTCAAAATACGATTAATCATGTAGCCCTAATTTTTAACTCATTTTAGCCATAGTCAACTGACATCATTCCTAGGAGTTTTCAAGATTATAGAGATAACAGTACCTTATCAAATGGTCTGCTATTTGAAAGAACGAGTTCAGTGATCAGCCTATTTTTTTGTGCTGTCCATCCTTTAGCACAGAAATGCCTCCATCAAGATTTTGTTCGGTATGAATTGATTTGATTGGTTTATGTCCCGCCTCTTGTTTTCCACCACTTAGATATATCAATGTGCCACATCAAAATAAAACGTGATGAGTGTCAGTTAACATAGTGAGTTAGCTTCATGAAGTGAAAGACGTCTCTGTGTCTATGGCAGCAGCGACCTACACGAAGTCCTCCCATAATTATAAGGTTACTACAAAAGGTGATTGTTCAACAACCCCACCGGTGAAGACCGTAATTTGTGGGCCAAAATCATTTTTAATGCGACCAACCTGGATTTGATTCCACCCTTTACTAAACTTTCTTATCCTTTTTCAGATTTAATATCAGGATGGTGTAGGGTGGGCTTACATTTTTCCAATAGGATGTCATCCATTTAATAATTAAAATTATAATTGTCACTCAATATGTTATTGCATCCTGTTTTAAAGTGCAGATAATTGCCACTATTTGGAATGAGCATACATAGCAGAAAATCTATTAAAATAGTGGAAATGGAATAATAGTAATTTGCATTTTAGAGGTATTCATTCTTAGTTCATGTTAACTAAACTTCTCACTGCTTTTATTATTTCCATGCCACAAGTATATTAAAGATACTTACATATTTTCTAAATACAAACACATTTATCTTCAGTATTGTTGCACTGTAGGTATAGTGGTTTAAGCAACAGCCGTCTGTACAGTGGACTGGGTTTCACACAGCGGGCTTTCAGGAAAAAAAGAATGTAATTCTAGCAATGAAAAAAGCTTTACAATATATAACTAGTAGTGAATGTCCAGAATTAAGAAGAATTAGCAGCATAGCTTGGTCTTAGCCTATTTGTAAGGAGAAACATCATTTAAAATCCATTTTAATTTTTTTAATAACAACTGATGAGCTCCAGTAATAATGTCTTGGTTCTGGCTAACAGTGATACTACAGAATTCTCTTATAGGTATTTTATTAAACAAGCTTTCATTGAACAAGGAAGTGACATTCAGATGGTTTGAAAAAATGGCTTGTACAACAGCAATCTTACATTTGCAACAGATTATGAATATATTTTTCTTTGAATTAGTCCTATAGCATGGGTTCACAGCAGTCGGCATCTTTACTTTCTAAAACGGTCAAGTGTCGATTTGTTTTCCAACTTTTCTTTGGACTTTTTCAGCTCCTGCTCTCTTTCTGTTTGTGCTTGTACAGATTGCCGAATTTCATCCTGTAGAATCACAATAGATAGAAAGTGGTGTGAACAAAGAGCAAATAAGAAACATAAAGAGACTTGTGTTCAACAAAGACTTTCTGACCTCTAGATATATCATTGATCCCTCCAGAAATACTGTCCATTAAACATTTTTGTCTGATTGGTTAAAATATTACATCTTCTATATGAGGCACACAAACAGATACAGAAGAAAAGAAAAAAAATACCCTCTGATCCTCATGGGCGACTTTCCTCTTTCTTTTCTCTATGGCACCAGCCGAGCTTCTTCCTTTCTTCTTTTTCCTTGGTTTAAATTTGTCTTTTGCTAGTGGATCAAAACCCTGAAACAAAGAAAAGACACAAAGTAAGAACTAAGTGACACTAAATTGACAAAAAAGGGAGATAGGGAGGTATCCATCAAAGATACTAGAAAAGGTAGTATCTTCGCAACTATCTTTATTCTTAGAAAATAAATTGTCAATCAATCACTTTTATTTATATATTTATATAACAGGTTGTATCAAAGCACTGAACAGTATAAAGTAGAAGAGTACAATGATGGATGTATAATGACACGACTGAACAATTTGTTGTTAAATGCAGAGACTGTCTCTGTAATAAATTCAATGATAATCACTAGAGGTTAAGTGTCTCCAACTTAGCAAGATAGACGCGACAGCGCCAAGGAACCAAAACCCCATCCATACAAAATGGAGAGAAAAAAAAACCTTTGGAGAAAGAAAGCTGAGGCTACAATTCGCACAGGCTCACCAAAATTGAATACAACAGAATATTGGAAAAACGTCTGATGAGTCTCGATTTCTGCTGTGACATTGGGATGGTAGGGTCAGAATTTAGCGTCAACATGAAAGCATGGATCCATCCTGCCTGGTATCAACGGTTCAGGCTGGTGTTGGTGGTGTAATGGTGTGGGGGATATTTCCTTGGCACACTTTGGCCCCAATAGTACCAACTGAGCATCGTGTCAACGCCACAGCCTATTGCTGACCGTGCCCATCCCTTTATGATCACAGTGTACCAATCTTCTGTTACATCCAGCAGGACAACGCGCCATGTCATAAAGCGTGAATCATCTCAGAATGTTTTTTTTTTTTTGAACATGACAATGAGTTCACTGTACTTATAAAGGCTGTATTTCTTTGATCAAAAATACAGAAAAACAGGAAGACTGAAATATTTCAATTTATAATATTGGTTTTCTTTTTGAATATACTTAAAAACATAATTTATTTCTGTGATACAAAGCTGAATTTTCTGCATCATTACTCCAGTCTTCAGTCTCAAATGATCCTTCAGGAAATCATTCTAATATTTGACTTTTGTTAGGACTCTATGATGAATACTAAGCAAACCTAACAGTTATTAACTTGGTTATTAAACTTACCAATGCTTCAACTCGTTCCTTGTGCCTCTGCTCAAAGCTGGCCTGGTCTACTTTACTCAGCTGTCCTGGGTCCAAACCTATCAGCTCGGGCTGCACCTTCTCTAGCAGAGCCTTGACCTCCCACTCCTGTCTCTGTTTATAGCTGCGGTATGGGTTGGAATCAAGAGCATCAAAATTGGCTTCCCCTGCACCTGAAGAGGCACAAATAGTAATAGGAGAAGACATTCAATCCTACAGCAATGCAATATACTGAAAGAAGCAGAATAAAAATGCACATTGTGTGTATTGTGTGTGCCAGTTCGTACACTGCATTTTTGCCAAATTTAAAGCAATAAATAAAAGTGAACAATACATAAATATGTCCTCTATATCTAAGGCCAAATCCCAATTGCATTTTACGCCCCTTTCCCTTCCCCGTTCCAGAGCGTCTTGTCATGTTTGGCAACTGAGCTCATTTGGTCATCATCTATAATAAAGTGTGTAAACCTCCTTCCTGTCTTACCTGGTACAATCATGCTAGTGAAGCCCTCTCCGTGTCCGATTCCCAGAACATCTTCAAAGGGGCAGTATGCAAGACCCCAAATTTGCCCTCGAAGGCGGTGAGCCATGTAGGGTTTGGAGACAGGACTGCTTCCCAAAACATTCTGATAAACCTGAGAATACAAACATACCACTCCATCTTTGTGACTGTAATTATCAGTATCATAATATTGCAATATTCCATTGCTTTTTAGGAAACTTCTAAGCTACTCATGTACATCTTCAGGACAGCAAGCATACATGTCATGTACTTCATGCAGATTCTTTGTCCCTTTCAAATGATATCTATATAAATCTTAGCAAAAAATAAATGCAAAAATTGAAACACGAAAACAGTATTTTCCAGTCAAGATGGTAAATAGATTCTTTTTACCAAGTTCAAGGAGAAACCCATATGCAAGTTTGCAGACTATTTTCCGTCTGAGTTAACATAAGTTTGAAAACAAATTACATTAGTTATACTTAATTTTTTCAAATAAAAGGAAACTGAGTAAGATGGTGTAAAAGGTGTTCAGACAATCTGACCCCCATCACTATCAAAGCTGTGTCTAACTCAGTCTGACCTAATGACATGATCACATTATCTCTGCTGTATCTGTAGCTAATGAGCTCTCTGCTCAATCTTCAAATACATGACTAGTGTTTGCAGCGGGCTCAGAACAGCTGAAATCAACATCTGAGAAAAGAGAATGCTCTTTCAAATCCATATCGCTGTGTATGTGTGTGGTCTGCCTAATTGAATTAATGAGCGAAGCAATCATAAACAAGTTTAAAGTGAGTATCTTGTTAATAGTTTGCATTGTACGCATCAGCAAATATTAGCATGTTAGCATGAGTGTTTATACAGCCGCAGCAAAGCAATAGAGCACGTAATGGCTCTGGTTCACCGTACAGTCTTCATGGGTTATTTCTAAGGTCTTGTTTATGTACACTACCTGTACAATATCTCCAGTAGCAACACTGAGCAGTCCTCTCTGGCTTAGAGATAAACAAGAGGCTCCAGCAGGTTGAAAACAGGAGTGAAGAGGTTTAAAAGCTCTGATATCATACACCTTTAGCTTCCTGTCCAGACCCGACGTCACCATGTACCTGCAATAAACAGAACATTTTAGTAGCAAAAATAAATAGAATGCAAGGTATGATCTAGTGCTATGATCGAACACAAAAAAGGACGCTCAAAATATGGCCAAAATAAAGCAGATGACACAAAATGAGCTGCTGCAGAAAAAGTGCTCAAGCCTAAACACACTCATTAGCATATACAGTGGAGCCACCAGCGTTCACATTTTATAGTCTTTGTCATTTTTTCCAAATAAGAGTATTACATGAATACAGTAAATTTTTATTTCCTGTGCACTGACAATATCAACATCGGACACTAAACATCATGGAGTTGCTCTCAGTCATGGAGCACTGTTTCATGTTGTATCCACCAGTGCCACACAGCAAAAACACACACACACGTACATGTGTGTGTATATATATATACATACACACATATATACACATATATACATATATAGCTTCTAGTGCAATAATCTCAGAAAATGTCAATATAAAACACCAGTCTTTTCTATTGATATCATTAGTCGACTCAAAACACTTGAGGAATAGCCAAAGCCCATCACATAAGTGCCAACAATGATCTTCATCTTTAAATATGTATAACAAAACTTCATTAAGGTTTTAAAGCAATCAATTTTAAGCAATGTTCACACTGGGATTTTTTGCTCTACTGTAATATTCCTGTGAGACAGCTGGTCTTATTCTTTAAATCAGGTATAGAAATCAATGTTTCCTTTGTAGTACTCACGTGCCAGTTTTATCCACAGTTAAAGAA
This sequence comes from Puntigrus tetrazona, assembly GCF_018831695.1. Classification (NCBI taxonomy): domain Eukaryota; kingdom Metazoa; phylum Chordata; class Actinopteri; order Cypriniformes; family Cyprinidae; genus Puntigrus; species Puntigrus tetrazona. Next base: position 126,449 of record NW_025048135.1, read on the forward strand.
CGAACAGCGCCCCGATGACACAACATCTTTACGAGGGGCTGTTTCTGGTTGGGTGACCACAGACTGATGGTGCCGTTCGAGTGGCCCAGGTGAACTACTGCATTGTGGGGATTCTGTGCCATCACGTCTAGCCGTCCCATTTTTGTACAGATGGCTGCGATCTCTTTGCCAATCGATACGTCCAGATACTGCAGAAACCCTGTGGCACTCTGAAAGATTATGATGAGTGAATTATTATTGGCATATGGGAAACCTGTTTTAAGGCTGACATACAATAGGGAAAGTATTTTTTTTTTTTTTTTTTTTTTTTTTTTTTACATATTGCAGTTAAAAGCTATACTTCTCAAAATACGTTTCATAATTGAGTAAAATCCTTGTCATATGTACAGTACTGCTGCTGAAGTGTTATGATGAACATGACTAGAAGACAAATTCCCAAATTTTGTGTCCTCTCTTTCTACAATAACAACTACTTCACAGTACTGTAACAGATAATATAGCAAATAATGTATATAAGCTGTATTTTGTCATGCAAAACATTTTTCATTTCTTCCAGTAGCTGGAGTTTTGACTCACCGCTGTGGCGAGTAGGAAGTGGTAGGGTAGAAACTGCATTCTTAAGACGTCATTGAACTTCTTCACACAGTGCAGCTCCACACCTTTAGAGTCATAAATATAGAGCCATCTCTTCTGTGCCACAGCAAACATAGCCTCTGTGTGAAGCCATCTGGAGGTAGAGAAAAGAGAGCAGATTAAAATTTTAACCCCTATACCGGGGAGAAAAAAAACATTATATCTTTATGCATTTTGCTTGTTTACACAACAACAGTGTTTTGGGGACTGTGTAGAGTTATCTGGGAACTGGGCTGATGGTTTTTTTGTTTTTTTTCAAGTTAGAAGCAGAAGAACTATTCCTTTAATTTGGATACACACGTATTCAGAATTGTTGATATATGAACAAAATAAATGTGCATTGGTTAAACCTTTTGATCTTTTATTTAAAAAAAAAAAAAAAAAAAAAAATTAAAAAGCCACAAAAAATAACCTTTCATAGGAGAATAAGAATTTAAAATGTATAACCCTAGAAAGAAAGACAAAAAAAACTTATCTGAATATATATAAATTCACATTTGAGCACGACAGGGTTACAATCACCATAAAATTATTACAATGACAGAAACCAGAGAATATATTTCTGATGTGCAGCAAATTAAAACTGAGCTTCACAAATTAGAAAGTAGCTTTAATGAAAGAACTAGGGCGATAAAAAGTTCCTAGAGCAATAAACAGAGCAATAATTAAAGAGATCCAATCAACAGAAAATGTTACTAAAAATCTAACTAAAAAGCAAAAAATTAGGCCTCAACACTAGACAATAATCCAAAAACAAACCTTAGAAACAGCACAAAAATGGGTAGTTTGTCACAAAACCAAGCTTCTGCTATGGCCATTCAGGTCCTCTGACCTTAACCCTACAGAAGACGACCTGAAGAGAAGCAGCACCAACATTGCACCAAAGCTGTAGGGGAATCGGTCAGTAGCTTTTGAACCAGACAGACACAATTTATTATTAACAATCAAACTTAATACACAAACTGAGTACCAGTATGTCTGAATGAACTCTGCCCCTGATTACCATGGTAACAGGGACACCTCTGTCAGATCAGATCAACTTTATGCATTAATTCTCTTTAAAACAGACACATACTGCAATGGGAAATTACTCCTTTCAATAAGGCCTAGACATTGAGTCCATGAATTTTCTATAATGCATATCCCCAGGTCATTGTGTATACTGTTATTATTTTTGTGTCTTTGGTATTGTATTCTGTTTTATGCATGTTTATGATGGAGCACTAGTTAATATCACTCTTCAAACTGACAGAACGTGAGTCCAAAACTATGCAAGTATTGTGCATGTAACTAAACTAAACAAAGGTTTAGTACTAGTTATAGATCCTGTTCAAATGGTGCTGGTTTACCATCATGCCATCCTTGTACTTTGTGTATTTATGCGAGTTAGCGTTTAGTTAATAAAACGTGCACAAACTGCGTTTCTGGTTTTGCCTTGCAAATTAATGTCCCTTTACAACTGACATCCTTCCTACATGATCTGAGTCTCTGACACCGCAAGAAGGTGGCCACGAAAATATCCCTCCTTAGAGCTTTTATGAATTTACAATGAATGTCCGCTGAACGAACAGATTTGTTGATGGCAATGTAATTCTGATACAGTTACTACTGGCAGCTGATATAAATAATTGGAAATAATCATAATTAATTGTAATTATTTATATACTTTTTAACTTAATGAGCTGATTTGCTACAGAATGGTGGAAAATGCGGGCAATTGTTTAAACAGTATTTGCAAGCAGACTCAATACCAAAAGTATCAAAATCTCAGATGAACACTTGGCCACTTATTGAAACATGAAGAACCTCAAGACTCAGTACTCAACGTCAAATGCAGAAATGCGTTTATGACCTCAAGGTTAGATTATTGTAATGCTTTATTGGGTGGCACGCTTGATAAACAAACTTCAGCTGGTCCAAACCTCAGAGCTAGAGATCTTATTAGAACTAGTATGATCATATTAGCTCGGTTCTGTCAACACTGCACTGGAAACTAAGTGCTGGGCATCCAGCCAGAAGAGAACTGGCCCAGCTGAGCCCGCTTTCTCCCAAAGTTTTCTTTCCTCCATTCTATAATGGATGAGGTTTTGGTTCATTGCTGCTGTCGCCTCTGGCTTGCTTACTTGGGGTACTTAATATCTAGATAATCGTCGATTTGATTAAAGAGACCGTCTCTGCCGTTAATAAATTGATAAATCTTGTCATTATACATCCTATTGTATTCTACCATTTAATATTGTTCAGTGCTTAGATACAATCTGTATTGTTACAAGTGCTATATAAATAAAAGTGATTTATTGACTGATTGACTAATAAGGTTCCAGAACAGATCTGTCTGATTTTGGGCAAATAAATCAGTACTTCATCATTGCTGACTGTCTAATGAGTCTTTGCCGCCTAACATAGGATTAATTAACACACTCTCATCAATAAGACTTTTGTTTTACATGACTTTTTATCTCAAAGGACCTGGATTTTCTATTTATGAACAAAACTAGGATTAAAATGGGTGAGTTTGTACCACCGGATTGCACGTGGAGGTGGCTCGGCCATGTTTTTAAACAGAAATGCTGTCTCTTCAGGTTTTGAGGTACAACATGTTCAGATTGATATGGTACGTCCAATTCTTTGTGTTTCTATTTACCGTCCTCCCCGTTTTAATAATGACTTTTTAGATGATTCTGCTGACTTGATTTTTGGTCTTAATCTCCATTTTAATTAGTTTGGCCTGAAACCTCATGATGATCATGACTTTGACCTTACCCATTGCTCTAAATCTGTAACCTTAGCTGCAAGGAACAGCTAAGCTAACAAACCTTGGAACAGTGGTTTAGTACTAGTTATAGATCCTGTTATAAACCACGCTGATGGTTTACAGGAGGGTAACTGACTTTCTCTGCTTTTCCTGATGGTATACCATCAAATCTTCATTGAAACAGTATTTAAGCGCATTGAGTCATTGCCATAAATCTAAACATGATTCAGTTAGCTGTTAAAAGTATCCCAAGTTTAAAGAATCATAAAACCCTTTTTCATCCCTGGTCTTTTATACCTTAGATCTGAAAGAGACTCCAGAAATGAACATGAAAAACTGTGGAAAAGTCACAGTGTAGAGGGTGGGAAGAGGGGAGAAAACAGCTGATAAAACACAGACCTAAACAACACATTATACAGACTTACTAATATTTGTCATATTAAATATTGTAGCAGTCATGTTCACAGAATTGATTAGAGTGTGAAGCTCTTTCATGGGATGCAGAATACAGCGCAGTGACATTCATTCTCATATCGTTCTCTCTGTGTGTAACATACGCCATCAGAAAAATTTGGTATTGATCATTTAATGGAAATCTGTAGTACCCTTAAAAGTACTGAGTTCGGTACTCAACCTGCTAATAATGGCTGCTAAAACATCATAAGAATATGTGCAAAAAAATCTAATAATAGAGCTTAACAAATGGGCACTCACTTGACATCATTCACCGTCTCCATGACGTTCATCTCACACGTGAGGTCTTTGGTTTGCCAGTCGATGCAGGCCACATGACCTTTCTTTCCACCCACCAGTAGATGCCTGTTGCAGACAAACACAATAAATAATTAATAAAATACACTGAAAAATGCAATGATTTCGATTAACTTTTCCTTATAATGAAATAATGAGTTGGATTAAGATGCCCAATGAGTCCTCAAGTAAATGTTCTGAGATGTTTTTAATTGTACAATTTTAAACAAGGTTCTCAGATGGTATAGCACAAGAAAACAGACATATACAAGATTTAAAGGGGTGGGGTTTTTTTTGGCTTGATTGTAACACGTTAAAACAAACACATTTTCACATAATTTTCCTTTATTCCACACCACCCTGCCCTTCTGATCATTTCCTGTTTTTGTGAAACCCCTCCCTCAGAAGCGGGCTCTGATTGGTTAACTAGCCCAGTGTGTCGTGATTGGCTACACTGCCTCTAGAGCGTGTCTGAACTTCCTGTCCCTCAGGTCATTTGCTCTGGTTGTATTGTAAGCAGTGACATTATCTATTAATCTATCTTATCAATTTAGGCCCTAATGAGTCGCAGAGGATATTAGTGAAGCACATCTCTTAATGGTATGTTTTTGTTTGTTGATGTTGCATACTTTCAGATGCTTTTAATATACGTTTTCATCATGATTAAATCTGTAATACAGTATGGCAACCACACACACACTTCCACAATTCTTAAAGCTATGTGAACATAAGTATAAATGGAACAATTCATTTGAGCTGATCTGAGCTGATCTTTTGTCCATCTCTAGTCTTCTCTTCCTCTTCTCATGGCCTCAGCCCTCGTTGCATGTTCCCGGGGGTGGGCTTTCTGGGATCTACACTAAGAATCGTCTGTTTTTATCATTCTTTAGCACATACCGTCCGGTTTTGCTGTAGTCAAGCCTATATGGGCCAAACTGGGATAGATGCAAATTGAAGTACTGTCAGGAGAGAGGAAAGAAAATACAACTAATCACACACAGAGTCCTTCAGTACATAACAACTAGGAAATCAAAACAAATATTTTAAACTACATTTGCATATGTTTGCTCATGTTAAACATATAATATTTGATAGATTTGCAGTATAAAGCAGAAATAGTATATTTTAAGAATAGTCCTGCAGTGCTTTTACAAAAGCATATACAAAAACTAAAAAGTTCTATGGACAACAAATACTGCAACATATTTCCACTGATAAATATTAAGAAGGTAAGCCTTCTACCTGTTCTCTTTTTTAATAACCTGAATAACCTCATTCTTATACTGAACACAAAATCTGTTATGATACGGTCACATACATATATGATGCACTGAAAGCATACAGTAATCTTAAAATTAGATAGAAGTGCAAACAGATTAAGAAAAGTCTGATTAATTGGTCAAAAGTTATAAAACATTAATGCTAATATTATTCTCAAAGAAACAATGAAGACCTTCATCCTGGTATCCACATGCCGTGTTCAAACAGAAACATGCTGTTCATTTACTGGTATGTGACTTCTTTAATCATTTCAATTAGTCAAACCTTTTATGACCGTTTACGACCTCTTAATGGTGTTTATTAACTTGGTTCATTTCAACAATGTTTTTTTTTTTACAAAATCAAAAAAGCTAATAACACACAGCAGTGTTTAAAACGGTTGACCTATCACCTTTGATCCAGAAGTGATGTCAACTGCATCTGCTATGTCATCTTGAGAGATTGTGTTTGTGTCTTCATCCTCGTCTCCTTCCAGGAAGCTGATGACAGACAGACAGACAGTGAAGAGCTCTTGTGTGTATTTCAAGATGAATACAATAAGAATAGTTTAACACACAAGCAGTCCAAGCTGACATTTAGCTGTATATCTGTGGTAAACAGCTCTTTAAGGGGTGTAACTGCTCACGTATTTGTAGTGCTATCAAACAATCGTAAAGATAAACAAAGAAGCTTGCATTTGCCGTCTGCCTAAAAATGAGTGTGCCTGAGTGTTCCTCTTTTTTAACTGAACCCTTGATACAAAAATGTTTTCAATAACACTTTCCACAAAATGCGTTTTTGCTGTCTTTATATTAAATAACGTGACCCTGCTGTCCTATCAGCATCACCAACTAAAAAGCACATATCAGTGAACCACTCTTCATAGCACAAAAGTCACATGGACTTCTTGAGCTTCTTTTAACAGTCACAGTCTATGTATATAAACAGAGCAGCTCGGACGTCCACAGTCTCCATTCTCACTTTGTATTATAAGATGTAATTTCTTTTAATACGCCTGAGGGTTTACATTCAATATGGAAGAAGAAGAAGAAGAAGAAAAAAAAGAATGTAAACTGCATTACCCAGCATCCTCTGGAAGTAAGAGGTCATATCGCGCAGCCTGTTTCTGAGCGTGTTCAGACATGGCCTCTGAGAACGCAATGGCATCTTTCAGTATTTCACGGGCTTTTGAAGGCTGACACAAAAAAACAGGTTTTAACGTTTTACTTTAAACATGAAAAGCCCTCATTTTACTGAATCAGATTCTGTTGTTTGGATGTGTGCTCACATCTTAATACGCAAGCAGTGGCAACAGGGGTTTAAAGTTTGTTGTATGAAATGAAGACAAGAAAGGCTGACTATACAATGCCATTCCATACATGTAGCATAAACTTTAAGCAATCACAAGTACTGAAAAACATTCTATACCCAATTTATCTTCAGGACTAGATTGTAAATGACTGTAAAGGGTTAGGGTTATGCAAAAGTTAAAATTCTGTCATCAATTACTCACCCTCATGTTGTTTCAAACCTGTTAGATCCTCATTCATTTTCAAAATCAAATTAAGATATTTCTGATGAATTCTGAAGGCTCTCAGAGCCTCTCATAGAGATCGAGGATCCTTAAACAATGCAGCAAATTTATTGTTAAAAATCCATGTGACATCAGTTGTTCAATGGTCATTTTCAAAGCTACAAGAATACTTTTTGTGCAAAAAAACCAAACAAAAATAACCATTTTATTCATTATTTGTCATTTCCATGTGATGTGTTTTGTTAATAAGCCTGCTTTAGAGAGCACCAACATTTATAAGCACTTTTAGGCATGTTAGGAGTTAATAAAGTGGTCTGTTGCAGATATTTATATATAAACTTCGTCAAAACTAAGCATTTGAGTGTTTGTATTTTTATGTGCTTTTTTTTTCTATAAAGATCTGGCAACACTTGTGTGGTACAATGTAACGTTAACTTTAAGCCTACTTAAGTATACACTCAAGTATGTAACTAAAATCCCTTAGGCCACGTTTATATTTCACTTTAGGCCAGGTTGACATTTTTGCCATTATTTTACAGTACAGTATTATTTTACAGATGGCCAGATCTGTTCTGACAGACTTGCAGTGTGTTAGATGCTAAATGAGACCGTTGTTAACTGAAGTGGTGAAGGGCAGAGGACGTTCAGACCAGCTTAGTCTGACAAGAAGGGTTTCAATCCTGTGGATTCTCTGTTAGAAAAGTCTAACATGAAGCTATGACAGATTTGCCTCTTTTTTAAATGTGTTGTACTAAATGTGTTAATACTTAGGGGTTTTAAACAAGATTCAATACATTTAACACTACCAGTCAAACATGTTTGGACAGTAAGAATTTACATTTAAATTTTTTTTTAATCCAAAATACAGCAAATAAAAAATACACCTGGGTGAACCACTTTATCTTCTCTAAAAGCATCCCGTGACGTGCACAGCGGACATAAACCACACTTTCAATAAACGCAAAAATCTATCCAGTTGTGAAGTTTTTTTGTGTTGACAAATATTTTGCGTTGTCTTAACAGGATTCCAACACATTTAAGTTTGTATTAAATGCAGAGACAGTCTGTGCAATCAAACCGACGACAACCGCTAGAAAGTAAGTGTCCTAAGAAGCCAGAGGTGACGGCGGCAAGGAAGTAAAACCTCCATCCGGGACCCAGGCTTCACGAGCACACTAACATGATTGCACGTTCTTTATCATGCAAGATTCCATACAGCTCTTTTATTGATGAGCAACACGCTCACATCCAGTTTCAGTCTTTCAATTCCATTCTAAAAGACTATTCTTATAACTCATCCCTCCAAGACTTAAACGGCAAACAACATGTACGTGTATCTCTGCACTTATCAGTTTCCTGCCAGGTTTCAAGCACACGCGTCTAAACCTCAACAGTTCACGTGTGATGAAGGATGAAGAAAGGTCTCCCAGGTTTGATGACATGAGGGTGAGGAATGACTGCACTTTCCTTAAATCGGTGTACTATATTACTATTTTACTACCTTGCCATATATAGCGAAAAAATGTATATGGATGTAACATAACATTATATGCAATTTTACTTAAACATTTGTGTTAAAAGATCAAGGTAAGGTTTTTAACTAGTGCTTAAAAACTTGACTATTAAACACTTCTGAAGTGTTTGTATAAAAACAATACACCACTTTGTTCATAATACCTAACTAAGTGGATTTGCAAAGGTTGCAAGTATAACGTTTTTTATGTAGAACTTAATTTTAACTTACCACTTCACATTTCTCTCCTCTCTGAAACTTCTGGAGTTGTTTTTGTGGTATAGGAGCCTCACCAGGAAAAGGGTCCTTTTTCTAAACCAATGAGAAGAGCCGTCAGATCTGGTCAAACTAGGCCAGACAATTATTAGAGATAATAATGGTGCTTTTTAAACGTCATTCAATTTTGCCATCCAAATATGGGAAATTTCTTCTTTAAATCAGTGGCTCCTACATTATTTCAAGTTAGTCCTTTTAGTGATTTTATTTCAGCTAAGAGAATAACATTTCTATTCTGAGAGCTACATTTTTGTAGTCCAAAACCCAGAAGTTTAATCTTCGTGAAGTATTTGGGTTTTTGAATGGGCTCGTGATTAATTGTCTAAAATAAAGTGTGATTAACACAAGCTTATGATCATTTCAGATTTTATTCCACAACATAAAATACTTTATCAGTGAAGCCAACTCCTTGTTAGCAAACAAAGTCATTCCAAATTATGGAAATATAACCAATCATTATTGAAAAATTTAAATTCAAACCAAAGACCAACAAATAGAAAGACAACGCTAGTTTTAGAGGATCAACTTTATTATTATTATTTTTTTATGAATATGTAGACAAAGACCAAAGAATAGAGAACATTAGTGCTGGATAGTACTTTTATTTTATAAGAAATAAAAAGAAAACAAGTAGCTAGAATATAATTAGAAAACACTCTTAGAAAAAAGGTTCTTTGGGGTTCTATATAACCGCAAACTCGTGACAAAAAGGTTCTATATGAAGTGAATTATTATTCTGAGGAAAATAAACTTAAAATGTATATTTGCACTGAATTGACCTTTTCGTCGATGAGGTAAGAACATGTTTGCAAGTTCTTTGTCATCACTGTCAGACTGCTGTTATAAACATGAATTCAAACCAAAAAGGAAAAGAGAAAGGAGCTGATGGAGATGTTTTTCTGTGGACAACTGAGTATTTGGTGTTCACAGTTATAGCATAGTGAAATAGAAATATTTGTTTTGCTGAAGTAATTGTATGTTATTCAAAACCAAGTATCTGGTTGTTGTAGATGTTCAGAGAGCACTGTAAAAAGTTTTAGCACCCCTTCTTCTTCTTATTATTATTATTATTAGTGCTGAGAGGGAGTCAGAGCTGCTGCAAAACAGTAACACAAAAGGTATATTTATTTTTCTGAACAGTATCATCTTAAGTTACTGAGATCTTTTTTTCTATTTATCAGGCACGTTCTTATGATTGCTTGATCAATAAATGAATATTTTAAAGAGTCGTGGCAGGTCTGGACTGGGGACTGCAGCATCTACATCCAGATGAAAACACTTTCCACAGGTCTAATGAACGTCCGTCTCAGGATATCAGCTCCACCTGCCGTAAAGTCAGGATGTGTCACTGACCAATAACTAAGTGATTTTATTGTTGAACTGCTTAACTGATCATACAATTAATATTTAATGCTTATGAATAAGAAAATACTAGTTACTTGTGTAGCTCCCTTTTCAGAAACATGGGCTTCAATAACCTTTATGGGTTACAGAACTAGGGAAAGGTGCAGCACGCAAACAAGTCTTAAAACCACTCCTTGGTTTATAGGAGAAGGTTTATTTAAAACCTTTTATTTAAGGTAAAGTGTAATGACCTGCTGGTGAGAAGCAAAATAAGAACGTCATTAATAACTATTTGATGATAAACTTTTCACATTCTAATTTTAAATCTTTTTTATTATTCCTCTTGCAAGTTAACATTTGGTCTGTGTGTGGTTTCTAGAACTAGCGAGTAAGACGGAGGAGGCTGATTCTTCTTGATTCTAGTGACCTCTAATAAGTCGTAAGATGAGCAGAGGTTGTCTGAGATCTTAAGTCCATGCTGTCCTGTGATATTAGTCCCACGCTAACGGGCATCTCTTTGGAGAGCGTTTTCCAGTGTCACGGCTTGGCTTTTTGGGGTTTTTTTTCCTTTTTATCTATCTACTGCAAAAAATGGAGGCTGCAAAGTATTTGATTTATATTTCACTATACACCATACTAATATACAGTTTGCACTTCCATAAAAATAGTCTAGAATTTCTGAGAAAATATCTGGTGGATGACTGCAACAATATCAATGTGGCATAACCGTAAAAAACTAACAAATAACTGATCTTATTTAAAAAAGGTGAAATTCCCAATAAAAGCCCAGAAGTAGGGGGACAGCGCTAGAAAACACCTCCTTTAATGATGGATTCTTCTTCCTAACTCACGTCTCAATATCAGGTGAGTGAAATAAACCGTCCAGATCACACTAAATAAGGCCCGCAGTGCGTGTCATAGTGATCTCATTAGAGATAAAGGCTGTGTCCATTAACATTTCAATATTAGAAACTTGACTAGAATGAAAAAACTATATTAATACTAATAATAATGTGAATCATATTTTCGTAGTCCAGTGTTTATTCTTATCTGTTGAATCTTCTACTGACTCAGCTAGCGTAAGCATCAGTAAGCATTTTATTCATTATTAGAAAAACGTAATTATATACAGGAAAATTCACGTGGAATGAAATCTAATAATCTAAACTGAGAGAACTCCAATAAAATCTATTTACACCATGATTTCAATACAAACCACGTGTACATTTTAAAATACCAACTGTATGCTTTTAAAACAAGCTTTTAGTAAACTACTGTGAAAATATATCGCTTGGAAATAGAAAAAGAAACCACTCTTACCTCCAAAGGTTTAACATTCCTCTTCCTCTTGAATGCTCTTTCTTTCTCTGTTGGTTCTCTCTGGTTCTCCGTGACTCCTTCAGGTTCTTCCTCCGGTCTCTTTTGACTTTGGTCTGTTTTATCTGTTTCTTCCCAATAACGTTTTGGAGGCTGAGTAAGAAAAAGGCAGTCACATTCATAAATGTTTTTCAATCAGGAGAGAATATCTTCCTGGGGAAACAATTATAAATTTGCCTGCCTGGTATACTTTATTTAGACTGTTTACCTTGTTCGGTAAATAAAAAAGACTAAATGTAGTTCTTAGAAGTGTCTGCAGATGCTGGTTAGTACTTTCACTTTACTTCGGCTCTGTTTCCACAATGAATTAGGACGCGTTTTCAGTAGTCAAAACTATTTTATTTCTACGGCATAATATTAAAATATATTTTTTAAAAGAACGTCATTAATCAATAAGACTTTTTCATTATAATATTGTGACGTACGCATCCGTCTGTAAAAATATCCAAGTCATTGAAACTCCTAGGATTATCATATAAACAAAGTAATCACATTTAATTTTACATTTATTCAGTACAGCCGAGTGTAACTGTTAATAGTTTTTTGTTGTTTTTGCCTGACAACATATTTATGTACGTAAACAATCGACATCAATAAAAACATGATGCCGATCAAATCTGACTCTGTAGCCAAAGCAATAAATTGTGATAATAACCTTTTTCATGTTCATTTTGTCCACGTGTGTATTCTCTAGCATCTCCGGCGTGACCGAAAGGCCTGTGTGGTCTTCTTCTTCTTCTTCTTCTTCTTCTTCTTCTTCTTCTTCTTCTTCTTCACCGATTGATCGCCGACATCAAAGCAGCTCAAAGGCACAGCACTGCCCCCTGTCGAGCTGGAGGGGGATATTCTTACCTGGAAGGGCTACAGATAGGCTTTAGTCTGGATGATTTTACCTATAGCGCTTAACGTTTTAAATTATTTGTTATTCATTCATTTATGTTGGAGTACAAAGCTGACCAAAATAGTAAAAAATATATTGCCATTACTTTTTGTCATATAGCTGTATATTTGAATTTAAAAAAATCTTTAGACCTTTGTTACTAGTAAGTGTTTCATGTTATTTATGCTAAGTGATACTGCCAAATAACAAACTATTCGGAATAATTTTAAATAATTTATGCACAGAATCTCCAACGCTTAGACACACACACACACACACACACACACACACACACACACACACACACACACACACACACATCTAGATTCAGCATATAAATCTCAAAAGCTTAATGATGCATGCTGGGTACTAGCACAGTATAAACCTCACCCATAACTCCCAGCATGCATTGAGAAATTAATAAATTATGCCCCTAAAGATTTTTACCTTATTTTCTCCTCATTCTTTCTATGTGCTTTTATTTTTGCTCTTGTTTTTGTGTTGAGTTTCAGTAACAGGTTTTGAAATGTTAAATGAAATACATTGAGGTAATGTGGATTTTTGTAAATTAATTTATTTCAAGTAGTCTTACATGCACAAAATAATGCCTTTTTGAATCATTTACCATACGGATAGCTTTATCCACAATGGATAGTAAAGCAGATTATTTTTTTGTGAACAAAAAAACCCCCATCATGATCTTGCTTAATAAATCATAAATCGTGATGATGTACCCACCTTAGTTAATGTCTACTCGTTTATCATTCATGAAAGACTTGGAACATGTAAGTTCTTAATAACTAATGAGATATTAATGCATAATTCACACACATTCACACTCTTACTGTAAAGCATTAGCCTTATGTAAAGTGTTCATTTCTCTGAAACATGTCTATAGGAACGAGGAAGAAGGAAGAGCTTTTATGCAAATAAATGGCAAACAAATGACAAAGTAACTGCGTTACAGAGTAGCTTTCTCTTGATGGTCTATTTAAGAAAAGTTGATTAAGTGCAGCTGTATTATATAAAGCATATGTTAGAAGGAAAGAGGGCAATAAACACAACGCTCACGTTCAATGTGTTTAAATTTGTCAACCACCTACCATTTATTATGTAAGTTTGTAAGAACAACAACGGCAAAAAAACAACTTCTATAACATGAATGGATAATGACAGTGTCTCATAAAAACAAAATATATTATTTTCAGTTACAAAATGTTTTGCATTAAACTTTGGAAAGCCGTAAGAGTCAATGACATACATTATTCAAACGATTTTACTATGAACATTGTTTTTAATAATAATATAAATTCTGTCAAGATGTTGTAAAACACAGAAGCAAAAGCTACATATGATGTAAACTGAGTAAAAGGCCACAGATAAATGTGAAGCTGTAAAAGTTACTCGTATAAACCGCTTACATTTCAATCTATAATCTAAGATAGGCTTTAGTGTATACTTTTTAGTGGTAGTTGTATATAAAAATACAAAAGGAACATTACAGTGTATTTGAATATTCAGTGCACAGACTGTAATTCATTGGTTATTAAGTTGTTTGCTGGGCTGCAAGACACCATTAGAAAAACTCCAGGGGTTTCAAAGTAAAAAATATTATAAATAATAAAATGTAAAAAAAATCTCAGATATGTAATATATAGATAACCAGTTTGTACAATACATTCTAAATATGGCATCAATACATTTAGCCAATACTGTAAAGATTTTCCCCAAATGACTGACTTTGATGCAGTACTCTATAAAAGTGTCTCTCAAACTTTCTACAGTGGTGTAAACATTCGGAGGCATTTAAAGGGTCCCCTCTTACACCACCATTATGGGTCAAGAGGTAACGGGTTCAAGTCAAATCTTTATGAATTTCTTTGTTCTGCTGAACACAAAGGAAGGTTAGGGTAACTAGGCTGCTTTAGGTAAATATTGACTGTAATAGTATTTTTTTTTCCTACTATGGAAGTCAATGGTGACCGAAAATAGCCTGTTACAGACTTTCTTCAGAATATCTTCCTTAGTGTTCGGCAGAACAAATAAATTCATAAATGTTTGGAACTAGATGAGGGTGAGTCGTGGAAGAACTATTCCTCTAAATTGATTTACCTTTGTTTTTCTAACCTTATTAAGTGTATGTTTGAAGTCATTTTCCTAAAGTGTATTATTAAATAAAGCAATAAATTATGGTAAAACAAAGTGATACTTGTAAATGTAAAAGGTGGAGGTGAGTGCGGCGTCATGTCATTCAGTAAGGAGGCTGTAGTCATGGGTTGTTAACTGCTGACTTTCTGAACAGTGTTGCCAGATTTCCGATCAATTGGGCCGTTTTGAATTTGTTTGTGTCTGTAAATATTGACTTGGGCAGGTGGGGAAAATTTGGGCAAGTTTGGGGTCTTTTTTCCGGTATTCAAACATAAATTATATAGATTATTTGCTTAACACGGTGAAATTATGGAGTGAGAGGTACATGCATTATTGTTATTTGTTTTCTGCATTTACATTTCGACGGTTGACATTAAAATGATGCACGTGTTTTTCTAGGGTATCGTTATTTTCTTAATATCTGGCAATTCTCTTTATTTTCCCAGATTTATCTAGCATTATATTTGTATAATTTTGTTTTATGGAGTTAAAAATGGCTCTTATCAATCTTGTGATACTTGTGAAAATTTGGATTTATATTTTTTATTATTTTGACAGTTAAAAATGTGGGCGTGTTTTTGTGAACTTTTGGGAAGGAAATCATCCATCCAATCTGGCAACACTGTCTCTGAATTGTTCAAAGTTAATGTCACAGAGACACACACCAGTTCTGTTGCAGATTTCGGTGGACCTATTATTATTTAGTTGTAAGACATAACACACAATATTGACAATATTGTTTTGAAAATGAATGCTACATTCAAAATGTTCACTTATTACCTTTTTTGTTGTTATTTAAAAAGTCACATTTACAATTTGGATATTTAGGCAAAATTGCATTCCTGTATTTTGAACATAAAAAACTTTAAATGGCACTGATTTATTTCTGTATCTGTATCAACAAAGTTTTCTTAAGTCGATCTCAGTGTAGTCTGTCAACATTTGTTCTTTCTGCTATTAAGTGAAGATATAATGAACAGCAGCGTATTTAGTGGCATCGTATCATCGTGGATGCAGTCAGTTTGGACCACAAAATATGAGGTAATTTGATGTCATCTGACTGTTTCCTGTTTTTATACTCGAAGCAGCATTTTGGTTTGATTGATTTTAACGTTACTTTAAGTTGCTGTAGAACACGTACCCCCATCTGAGAACCACTGCTCTATAAGGCACAATCCAGTACATAAAAATGCAGTTATTGCTATAATCTTTTAAAAGACACAGTCAGGCAAAATTGAGTACTTTATAATGGAATTAATAGATATCAATTTAAAAGTAATTTGAACAAAATTCACCAAGAATATGTTGCCATGTATAGTGGGCTTACTTTGTTTTTACCCCCAAATTAAATAACCTTTTTCCCCCTCACACATTTCCACAGAATTCTCATTGCCATAATGCAACACATATGTACATACATGCATACATACAGTCAGGTCCATAAATATTGGGACTTTAACACAATTTTAACATTTTTATACACCACCACAATGGACTTGAAATGAAATGAACAAGATTTAACTCAGCTTTAATTTGAGGGTATTTACATCCAAATCAGTCGAACGATGTAGGAATTACAACAGTTTGCATATGTGTCTCTTCACATCACTTGTCACTTGTTAAGGGACCAAAAGTAATGATTCTTTCAGCTGTTCCATGGCCAGGTATGTGTTATTCCCTCATTATCCCAATTACAATGAGCAGATAAAAGGTCCATTTCAAGTGTGCGACTTGCATTTGGAATCTGTTACTGTCAACTCTCAAGATGAGATCCAAAGAGCTGTCACTATCAGTGAAGTAAGCCATCATTAGGAAGAAGAAACAAAACAAACCCATTGGAGAGATAGCAAAAACATTAGGAGTGGCCAAAACAACTGTTTAAAACATTCTCAAAAAGAAGGAACGCACCAGTGAGCTCAGCGACACCAAAAGACCCGGAAGACAATGGAAAACAAGTATGGCGGATGACTGAAGAATTCAACACCCTTCACAACAGTTGACCAGATCAAGAACACTCTCCAGGAAGTAGGTGTATGTGTGTCGAAGTCAACAATCAAGAGAAGACTTCACCAAAGTGAATACAGAGGGTTCACCGCAAGATGTAAACCATTGGTGAGCCTCAAAAACAGGAAGGCCAAACGACATCTAAAAAAGCCTTCATAGTTCTGTAACAACATGTTATGGACAGATGAGACCAAGATCGATTTGTACCAGAGTGATGGGAAGAGAAGCGTACGGAGGAGAGGAACTAGGCAGACCCCCTCATCAGTGAATAGTCGTGGTAGTGTCATGGCGTGGGCATGTATGGCTGCAAATGGAACTGGTTTTCTTGTATTTATTGATGAAGTGACGGCTGACAAAAGCAGCAGGATGTATTCTGAAGTGTTTTGGGCAATATTATCTGTGGAATGTTATTTAATGGCCAAGTCGATCACCTGACCTCAATCCGATTCACTTGCTGAAGACAAAACTGAAGGGAAAATGCCCCAAGAACAAGCAGGAACTGAATCTGGTGATGTCTACGCATTCCAGACTTTAGGCTGTAATTGACTGCAAAGGATTTTCAACCAAGTATTAAAAAGTGAAAGTTTGATTAGGGATTATTATTCTGTCCCATTACTTTTGGTCCCTTAACAATTGGGAGGCACATATGCAAACTGTTGTAATTCCTACACCATTCACCTGATTTGGATGTAATACGCCCAAATTAAAGCTGACAGTCTGCAGTTAAATCAAATCCATTGTGGTCGTGTATAGAGCCAAAAATGTTAGAATTGTGTCAATGTCCCAATATTTATGGACCTGACTGTACATGTGCACACACAGTGTTTTTGTGGAAAACCAAAGTCATGATATAAATTGTCGTAATTTATTTTGTTTTAAAGCCAAATATAATTTTGTATTTTTTCCTCTTCAGCTGAAATTATTTTATGAGATTCACTTACATAATTAACATGAGAAAGTAACTGTGCTATGAAAGCTTGGAGTGTGGTCAGAACTCCTCCTCTTCTGAACTCAGATGACTCTGTTTCTTACGAACATTCCAGTGTAAACATTGGGCCAGGCTCTCGAACCAGTCGTTCACAGGGTCACGGAAACAGATGGAAGGAACGGGGAAACATGATGTTGTGATGGTAATGCTGTAAAACATAGAGGATTATTATAAAAAAGCCAAAAACAAAACAAGAATTTTCAAAATGTGAACTCAAATGTAAACATGACAAAGTTTATCAGTGAGCATTTATTTTAAATGATTGGCCAGTAGCTCCTGAAAACAATATTACAAAGACTGGAGAAATGTGATGTATTTTTGTACTTCTACCAGTCAATCGTGATGGGTTGGCAAGCACAGTGGGTCAACGTAATCACCCTTCTAAATAAAACAGCTATTTGATTCATGACACCAAGTACTCTTATTCTTAAACTTATTTCCTAAAAAAGTGTTATATACAAATATTTTACTACCTTTAGTCTGTTTTGAAAGGTCATTTGTTTGCACTTAAGTTAAAGGGGACCTATTACGCAAAATCCAAAGCGAGGGTTGTTCGAAAATAAATGCGTGTTAGGAGTATGTGAACACAGCCACCCTAAAATTGTGAAAATCCACACACTACTTATTTTTAAACCGGATCAGGGAGTATGTTGTTTTAATTCTACATCACATAGCTTTGATTCTGCCCATGCTGGCTGACTGACAGTCGTGCAATGCCATAGTTTTCAGCGGGTGCAGGACACTGTACTCCATTTTCTTCTTACTCAAGTAACTATAATGTCAGCAATGTCTTGCCAACAACTCCCGGTGCTCTGTGTTTGTATATAAGACTGAACAAAAGAGTCTTCATTCTCTCCCAACATCTGAGCCACTGAAGGTGCAGTGGATTACTTCTATATTTAAAGTAATGCACCTTAAAACCTATAAACAAATGTACCTGACTTCCTTTGTTTGTAATGTAGAACAGGATGAAATGAGTAAAACTGTCAGCAAGCCAGCAGAGGGAGCTCTTACCTCCGGATGATCTGTGTTCACTCCCTCTGCTGCTACTTCCTGTTGTGGCTCTATAAATAGTGTAGCAGGCCCTCACCTGCAGGTTGCATTGTTTGATTGTCTGTTTATTTGCTTCTAATTAGCCTAGCGTTTCCCTTGTTATAGATTCTTTGGTTTTGACCCTGCCTGTCTTTTGATACTTTGATTGTTTGCTGCCTGACCTGACCTCTGCCTGTTTTTGGATTTTGTTGTTGCCTTGCCTCTTACACTCCTGTTTGCTGTGATTTGATGCCTGCCTGCTTTGACCATGCCTTTGCTCAATAAAAGCCAGCGAATGGATCCGCACGCCTCAGACCCCTCAATCATTACAAAAACGTGTAATAAAAAAAACAACAAACAAAAAAACCTTAATGTTTACAACTAAGCACAAATATAAATGAGAGTGCAGTAAAGAGGTGTTAAAAAAGGGACATCATTTCCTGTAACTTTCACAACTCTGAGAGATAATTCCTCCAATTTAAAGGCAGAATATAGTATGGTAACAGGGTTGACGCAAGATTTATTGACACACATTTAATGCTGTAGAATTAAGTAACTACTTAGTATGAATAAAATGTTGCCGAAACAAAAGTACTATAAAATTATTTTTATAATTATTACTTTGTACTATAAACTTTAGACTAATTTGGACAAGAAGAAATCATGATTTTCATCCATTTAAGATACTTTTTAAATATATTATTATAATGTTATGGACTGTAACATCTTGTAATTCATAACATTTAGTAAAGAATAATAATAAATGAATTAAAATGATAAAAAAATATAACCATTTGGAAAAAATATTATGATTTTGGACACCAAATGTACCTGAAATTATAGAATAACCCATATAGCTGTGTGCCAGAGCATGTTGATGTGTCATGTTGTAAATAAGCTGAGTACAGTTAGAGATTGTGGTGTATAAGATTAATATATATATATATATATATATATATATATATATACTGTTTAGTTTTTTCCACAGACTGCTTCTTTTTTATGTCTTAACACCTCAATGTATCGCCACGAGACATTGGATTTAATTTGGTTACTGTTACGTGACCGCGTTTGTTTCTGTTTCTCTCCTCCTCTTCTCTGTGATTTGGTAATTTTGGTGATGTCTTTTCTGTTGTTATTATTTGCTGCTGTGTTTTCATTAGGTTTTTTTATTGGTTGACCTGACCGTCTGTCAAGATCTGGATGTCCAATCAGAAGCAGCGGTGCAGCATTTAAACGGAGCGGTGTTCATGCTTCAGGAGGGCGGTGGAGTTGTTGCTAGCTTCCCCGGACTTCATTTGTGCTGTGGTCCCTCTGTCTGTGTACTAGCCGAGCGGTTTCGTTTTGAGTACTATTGTCAAACATCAAGAGATGATCAGATTTTCCTGAGAGAAGAGTGAGGAAAGGATGTCACATGACACAGATACTCCAACACGTAGGTGTCTCCATGTTAAACACACTAGGTTAGGAGCGGGTGCTGCTTTGTGTATTTATGTTTCAGTTAGAATAGTTTAGTTACGGCGTGAGGTTATTTCTCCTGGTTATGTGCGTCCTTATTTAACCTAGACCGTCACACCACTAGGGGACGTAACAGTTTTACTCTCAGAGCCTTGGAGTGTTTGCTACCCATTGACTTCCATAATATGACTCCAACGGTTTGAGTAAAAAAAAAAAACGTTCTACTGAAGAAACAAAGTCACCTACATCTTGGATGCCCTGTGGGTAAGCAGATAAACATAATTTTTTTTTTTCTGTGAACTATTCCTTTAAATTCCTTTAATTATGTTGTTGTTGTTTTTTTATATTTTATATTTAGTATAGTATATTAACATTTAAACATTTAAATTGTTATATACTTTAATTGTTTTACTAGCTATATCTGTAGATTTTATTTTAGGCATATCGTGATAATTTAAGAAGGCTAAAGTGATCAGACATAGTTTATGATCAAGCTCTCTGTCTGCTGCTGGCTGCTTGGTCCTTACTTTAAAAAACAACTTATATTTAATGAACAAAAAATGCTCCAAATATTTTTCTAAATGAACTTGAATCATTTTTAAATCAAAAACGAAAAGAAATATTATAATTTGCCATTACACACAAAAACCAAAACAATTAATAGCCGAAACAGGAAGAGGGAAAAATAGAGGTGTCAGACTCGGATGTGTAACAAATTGTCAGACATGGGCTGGGCTAGGGCCTAAATCTGAGTGTACACACACTGGTCTGGTTTGCTATTCTTCTGGGTAACATCCATAGGCATAATCTACTGTACAAACTGTATTTTCTATTTCCCAACACCAACCCTACACCTGAACCTACCCATCACATGACATTACTGGCTTCTTGACACTCACATTAATATTTAATATATTAAAACTAATGATTTATAAGCTTGTTTATCCATGAGGACCTCAATTTAGGCCATAGGCTTCCATAATTTGATGTGTAAATGGGAAACAAAGAGCAACAAACAGGTACAAATACACACACATAGAGAGACTTGGACTACATGCATCTGTATGTATTAATTCAATATCTATTATACGCCATGTAAAATAATAAATAAGAAAATGCTAAATGATTTATCAGGCTTTATTGTAAATAATTAAAGGTTTTATATATTGGTTACTATTCCAATGAAACATTAATGCTTAGGTTACAAGCATTCTGCTGTAACTACATTTCAAGAGGTACTCAAGAGGCAACAACAAAGTCTTTCACACTTTGCTTGAAGAAACTAAATCAGCTCCTACTTCAGAGTCTAAAAAAACTTCAAGGAACTGTCAGTGACACAAGTGTACACCAATTGTGAAACCTGTGAGATACACCAAAAACACAGTTCTGACGACAGCTTCCTTCAATCCTTTTGCTTCTGTTGTTAAACACTGCACACAAATGACATTGCTGTCGACTGGCTTACATCACTTACTAGTATAAAACAACGGTGAGGAAGTCCACCCCATCCTAAAGAGAGCAGCTCGGAAAATGGAGCGCAGTTGGAGAAAAACTAAATTAGAAGTATTTCGTATTGCCTGGCGGGAGAGTATCCTGTCATACAGAAAAGCATTAAAAATTGCAAGATCTGATTATTTTTCATCTCTTTTAGAAGAAAACAAACGCAACCCCCGGTATTTATTCAGTACAGTAACTAAATTAACGAAAAATAAAATGTCAACAGGTGCTAATATTCCCCAAGAGTATAGCAGTAATGACTTCATGAATTTCTTTACTTCTAAGATTGATACCATCAGAGATAAAATTGTAACTATGCAGCCGTCAGCTACAGTTTCACATCAGATAGCGAGCTTTAGATCCCCTGAGGAAAAATTACACTGTTTTTCTACTATAAGAGAAGACGACTTGTACAAACTTGTTAAATCATCTAAACCAGCAACATGTATGTTAGACCCTATTCCATCTAAACTATTAAAAGATTTGCTTCCTAGATCCTATTTTGAACATCATTGTCATTAGGATATGTTCCCAAAACCTTCAAACTGGCTGTAGTTAAGCCTCTTATTAAGAAACCACATCCTGATCTCAAAGACTTAGTAAATTACAGACCAATCTCTAATCTACCTTTTCTGTCAAAGATACTAGAAAAGGTAGTATCCTCACAACTGTATTCCTTTTTAGAAAAAAATGGTACTGAGACTGCTCTCATTCGAGTTACTAATGACCTGCTTCTATCATCGGATTCTGGTTTTATCTCGTTATTAGTGCTATTAGATCTTTGCGCAGCATTCGATACTATCGATCACAACATTCTCTTGGATAGACTAGAAAACTATGTTGGCATTAGAGGAAGTGCCTTAGCATGGTTTAAATCATATCTATCTCATCGCTATCAGTTTGTATCACTAAATGAGGAGGTACTTCCTCAAGGTTCAGTGCTAGGACCGTTACTTTTCAATCTATACATGTTACCTCTGGGAGATTTTATCAGGAGTCATGGTGTTAGCTTTCACTGCTATGCTAATGATACTCAGCTCTATATTTCAGCGCAGCCTGGTGATACACACCAAATTGAGAATCTAACAGAATGCATAGTCGATATAAAAAACTGGATGATGAGTAACTTCTTAATGCTAAATTCTGAAAAAACGGAATAATTGGACCTAAAAACCCCACATATAATAATCTAGAACACAGTCTAACACTTGATGGCTGCTCTGTTAATTCTTCATCATCAGTTAGAGGTCGCAGCAGCCAGAGTCCTTACTAGAACTAGGAAGTATGATCACATTAGCCCGATTCTGTCAACACTGCACTGACTCCTGATTTTAAAATCTTATTAATTACCTATAAAGCCCTGAATGGTTTAGCTCCTCAATACTTGAGTGAGCTCTTATCACATTATAGTCCTGCACGTCCGCTGTGTTCTCAAAACTCTGGCCATAATAATACCTAGAATATCAAAATCAACTGCGGGAGGCAGATCATTTTCCTATCTAGCACCTAAACTCTGGAACAATCTCCCTAACTCTCTTAGGGAAGCAGACACACTCTGCCAGTTTAAATCTAGATTAAAGACACATCTTTTCATCTTGGCCTACACATAACACACCAACACACTTTTTATTATTCAAATCCATTAAAGGATTTTTAGGCTGCATTACTTAGATTTGCTGGAACCGGAAACACTTCTAACACTACGTAAAATACGATGTACTTGTGACATCGTAAAAAGAATGGCATCTGCGCTAATATTATTCCTGTCTCTTTCTCAATCTGTTTTCACAGTTCGTATCCAGATTAGATGGTGGATCAGCACCTAGAGATTATGTTCATCAGAGACCAGAACACCTAGATGCGCTCTGTGGACAGATCACCAGATCCTGATGCGCACACACACACACACACACTTAGTGTCATTTACACTATCTGGCACATCTGCGTTTAAAATTGAACTGGAAGTTAAGTGCTGGGCGTCCGGTCAGAGGAGAACTGGCCCCAACTGAGTCTGGTTTCTCCCAAGATTTTTTTTTCACCATTCTGTATGGATGGGGTTTTGTTTCCTTGCCGCTGTCGCCTCTGGCTTGCTTTGTTGGGGACACTTAACTTCTAGTGATTATCGTCGAATTGATTACAGAGACCGTCTCTGCATTTAATAACAAATTGTTCACTCTCGTCATTATACATCCCTGTCATTGTATTCTTCTACCTTATACTGTACAGTGCTTTGATGCAACCTCTGTTGTTAAAAGCGCTATATAAATAAAAATGATTGATTGATTGATCATATCAACGACCCAGTACTCTGCTTCACCACAGCTGACGTGAGAAAAACACTTTATAGAGTTAACCCACGGAAGTCTGCTGGACCGGACAACATTCCAGGCAGAGTAATAAAGGAGTGTGCAGAGAAGCTAGCTGATGTCTTCACTGATATCTTCAATATCTCTCTGAGCAGCTCTGTCATTCCAACGTGCCTCAAAACAACAACAACTGTCCCGGTGCCTAAGAAGTGTGTGGTTTCGTGCCTCAATGATATCGTGCCGTCGCACTCACACCAATTGTGATAAAATGCTTTGAGAGGCTTGTCATGAGGCACATCAAGTCACAGATACCACCTTCACTTGACCCATTACAGTTTGCGTATCATCCAAACCGCTCTACGGACGATGCTATCACCACAACCCTCCATCTCGCCCTCTCACATCTGGACTCAAAGGGAAACTACGTCCGAATGATGTTCATTGACTTCAGCTCAGCATTCAACACCATCATCCCTCAGCAACTTATAGAGAAGCTAAGCCTGCTGGGCCTGAACACCTCTCTCTGAAACTGGACCCTGGACTTTCTGACAGGCAGACCTCAGTCAGTCCGGATCGGGAACAGCATCTCCAGCACCACCACACTGAACAATGGAGCTCCTCAGGGCTGTGTGCTCAGTCCACTGCTGTTCACTTTGCTGACACACGACAGCGATGCACAGCTCCAATCATATAATCAAATTCACTGATGACACGACCGTGGTGGGTCTCATCAGCAAGAATGACAAGTCAGCATACAGAGATGAGGTGCAGCAGCTCACAACTTGGTGTAGAGCCAACAATCTATCTCTGAATGTTGACAAGACAAAGGAGATGATTGTTGACTTCAAGCGAGCAAAGAGTGACCATTCTCCGCTGTCCATCGACGGGTCCAAGGTGGAGACCATCAAGAGCACCAAATTCCTTAGTGTTCATCTGGCGGATAACTTTACCTGGTCACTCAACACCAGCTCCATCACCAAGAAAGCCCAGCAGCGCTTCTACTTCTTGAGGAGGCTGAGGAAAGCTCATCTCCCTCCACCCATCCTGACTATGTTCTATAGGGGGACTATTGAGAGCGTCCTGTGCAGCTGCATCTATGCCTGGTTTGGGAATTGCACCGTATCGGATCGCAAGACCCTCCAAAGGATAGCGAGGACAGCTGAAAAGATCATTGGCATCTCTCTGCCCTCTATCACGGACATTTATACCAAACGCTGCATCCTCAAAGCCCACAATATAGCACAGGACCCCACACATCCCTCACACACATTATTCACCCTTCTGCCATCTGGAAAGAGGTATCGGAGCATTCGGGCCCTCACAACCAGATTGCCTAACAGTTTCTTCCCACAAACCATCAGACTCCTCAATAACCACACCTGAATGGACTTCCTGTTCCATAAGCATTCTTGCATGTCATATTTATTGTTGTGCGCTTCATATTTATTGTTGTTTGTATTTTGTGTTCTTGCACTAATTATGTCTTTGCCTTGCACTGATTTTGTCTTTGCACTGTTTGCACTAGTTTGCACACTGGGTTTGCACTCTACTCCCCTGCTGTTTGCACTAGTCTGCACACTTTGCACTTTATGTGGCTAAGACACTGTCTTAGCTCAATATGTGAGTTCTTTTGTATTGTGTATTTTGTTGTAAGTGTGACTTCATGTAGCACCAGGTCCTGGAGAAACGTCTCATTTCACTATGTACTGCACAGCTATATGTAGTTGAAATGACAATAAAAAGCCACTTGACTTGACTTGACTAGTATCCACTGTCAGTGTAAAAGCAACTCTTTAAATGGTACTGGGAAATAGTTCATGCAAAATTGTCCCAGTACTTTATTACTGTAATTTTCAGTTCTGTAATTAAAGTGTTGCCAAAGGCTTCAGAATCACTGCAAGGACCTACAGAAGAATCTTAGTAAACAGTTCACTTTTCTCAGTAACTTTGTCAATGATCACAGCAGAATCAAGAGAGAAGACAATGTCGGTTGGCATCAACATAAAGGCTTTCCAAATGCTCTTTACGGATTTGAACCCTTTTATTTTCAGTTTTGTCATCTAATCTTTTGACCTTCTTGTACTCCTCTGGTGGATAAATTTTAATTTTATCTCATTATAGAGCAAAATTCACATGGTAAATTCTCAGTGGTTGCTTCACTGTCAAACCTCAACAGACAATTGCTGAGCCCTTGGAAATTAATGGTGAAATAGAGAATGACTTCTAGCTTGCAACCTGATTGTGATTCATTTGATGTGATCTGTCTAGCCAGCCTAACATTACCTTGTTGTCTTTAATCTATTACATATAAATGATCAAGATGGCGCCGTTGAGGTCAGCTGCTGTCACGACCGCTCTGGCAAAACTTTCTGTTTTTTTGTTAATCGTGTGTATTTTGAATAGTCTGTGCTGTTTCTTAAATAAGATGGCTATCAATACATATGACCGAGCCACTCTTATATCTATTGGTGTACAATGAATTCACCTTTCGCCGGTTTAAAACCTGGACACATGTTGGCCGAGCAAGATCCTGTTGAAGACAAAAGGACGCGACCCGCACTGGCGTCCACGAAGGAAACGAGTCAGCGTCAGGAACAGGCTGAGGGTTCCCCTACCTAATGTCCTGTTAGCCAACGTCCAGTCTCTGGAAAACAAGCTCGATGACCTCAGGGCAAGGATCAAGTTCCAGAGAGACATTCAGGACTGCAACTTTCTCTGCTTCACCGAGACATGGCTGAACCCAGCGGTACCATACCACGCCATACAACCGTCCGAGTTTTTCTCTGCATGGACAGAACGATGGAGTGGGGAAGACAAGGGGAGGTGGAGTGTGTCTGATGGTGAACAACCGCTGGTGTGACCATCAAATGACGCCCTTTCTATCTTCCACGGGAATTCAGCTCGGTCATAGTCAGTGCCGTTTATATTCCACCTCAAGCGGACACGGACACTGCAATATGGGACTTACACAAACACTTAACAACACACCAGTCACAGCACCGGGACGCCGCACTCATTGTGCTGGGGGATTTTAACAGTTCAAACCTCAAGCGCGCACTGCCAAACTTTCACCAGCACATCACCTGCCCCATCAGGGGCGAAAGGACACTGAATCACTGCTACACACCCTTTCTAGAGAGCTACAAGGCAAAATCATGCCCACCGTTTGGTAACTCGGACCATGCCGCCATCTTCCTCATGCCTGTTTACAAACAGAGGCTGAAACATGAAGCCCTAGTACAGAGGGAGGTGTCACGCTGGTCTGACCGCTCTGCAGGACGCTTTGGATGACGGTGGTGGGATTCATCGGGAAACTAGCGGATGACACGATAGAGAAAACCGTCATCAGGATGTTTCCCAACCAGAAGCTGTGGGTAGACAAAACTATCTGCGACTCTCTGAGATCCCGCTCCGCAGCCTATAACATGGGGATAGTCACCGGGGATATGACCGAATACAAAGCTGCGTCGTACAGCGTGCGCTGCAGGGTTGTGTTCTGAGCCCCCTGCTGTACTCGTTGTACACACATGACTGTGTGGCCACTACAAACTCCACCACCATCATTAAATTTCCTGACAACACTGTTGTGGTGGGCCTGATCAATGGGACCCCAGTGGAGAGAGTGGACAGTTTTCGGTACCTGGGTGTTCACATCACGAAGGACCTGTCTTGGTCCTGTCACATCAACACCCTGGTGAAGAAGGCCCGGCAGCATCTATACCATCTGAGGCGCTTAAGGGACTTCAGACTCCCATCTCAGGTGCTCAGGAACATTTACACCTACACCATTGAGAGTGTCCTGACGGGAAACATCACCTCCTGGTTCGGGAACAGCACCATGCAGGACAGGCGAGCCCTTCAGAGGGTGGTGCGGTCACGTGGACTGCAAGTGGTTGTTGGGGCAAAAACTCGGGTCTGTGAGGAGTTCAGTAAGGCCATGGAAAAAAACTATGGGACATGACTTGGGACATTGTCAGGCGGTGGAAGGAATACTTTGAGAATCTCTTCAATCCAGCCAATGCATCTTTCACTGAGGAGGCAGAGGTCAGGGGCCAGGGGAGGATTCGGCCATCACTCTGGCTGAAGTCACCAAGGTAGTTAAGAAGCACCTCTGTAAAAAGCACCGGGGGTGGATGAGATTCACCCCAAGTACCTCAGGTCTCTGGATGTTGTGGGGCTGTTTTGGCTGACACACCTCTGCAGAATTGCATGGAGATCAGGGAGATGGTTCCTCTTTTCAAGAGGGGGGACCGGAGGGTGTGCTCCAACTATAAGGGGATCATGGCAGGGTACAGGAGAGAAGAATTTGCCCGGTTGTCGAACCACGGATCCAGGAGGAACAATGTGGCTGTCGTCCTGGTCATGGAGCACTGGACCACCTGTATTCCCTCTTAGGGTACTGAAGGGATCCTTTGAGTCTGCATGTGCTTTGTGGATTTGGAGAAGGCATTAGACCGGGTGCTTTGCGGTGTCCTGTGGGGGTTCTCTGGGAGTACGGCGCACAGGGCCCTTTACTAAGGGCTGTCCAGTCCCCGTATGATGGGAGCAGGAGCTTGGTTCGCATTGTCGGCAGTAAGTCAGACTTGTTCCTGGTGCATGGACTCCAGCAGGGCTGCCCATCATGGCTGGCAGGCTGCATTTTACATGCTGTACCCAGCGCACATCCCTGAGGTTGTCGCCACCCGGTACCCCGAAGCAGTCCCTCTGCATAAGGCCACAGCAAAATTCATCGCCTACAATCTGTTCCGCCGATTCGGCATCCCCAGGGGGATCATGACCGATCAGGGAACCCCCTTTATGTCCCGGCTAATGGCTGACCTCTGCCGGCTGCTGGGGGTGAAGCAGCTCCGAACAACCGTATACCACCCACAAACAGACAGACTGGTCGAAACAAGATCCTAAAACAGATGTTGTGACGCGTAGCCGCCGAAGACCAGAGAAACTGGGACCTCGTGATCCCCTATGTTCTGTTCCGCATCCGGGAAGTGCCACAGGTGTCGATGGGCTTCACCTCCTTCAAGTTCCTGTTCGGCGAACAACCCTGAGGCCTCCTGCACATCGCCAAAGAGGCCTAGAAGCAGCAGCCTTGCGTGAGATGAGGGGCCAAATCGACTGGGTCATGCCGTTAGTCCGGGACTCATTCCGTCTTGGCTATAAAACCATATTTAGAAGAATTGCAGTTTGAGCTTTGACTCCATGCTGAAAAGATCTAACTCTTTGTCTCTTTCACACCGAGATAGCAGCGTGTGACCGATCGCCTCACAGATCCACAGCACCCAGGAGATTGAAAGACTGAGCACATTCAATCACCTTTCCACCGCCATCTCAACTCACCCCAGTATTGTGTATAAATAAATCCACCCCCCCAGGGTCTTCATTTTTGAGCTCTCCTTGTCGTGTGATTCTTCACCCCGTCACACTACATTTAAACAGACAAGAAAGAAAATGTCTCTTGTGTAATCTACCTGCTGCATTAACTGCCACATCACACATAGTGTACACACTTATCTGTGTCAGTCTTGACAGACAGATGTCCTGTTGGCATTCAGATCAAAGTGTAAATAGAGCTAGTATATCTTAAATTGTTATCTGAGGACAAACAGCTTTAAGTGATTGGAACGACATGGGGGTAAGTGAT
Source organism: Puntigrus tetrazona (assembly GCF_018831695.1). Classification (NCBI taxonomy): domain Eukaryota; kingdom Metazoa; phylum Chordata; class Actinopteri; order Cypriniformes; family Cyprinidae; genus Puntigrus; species Puntigrus tetrazona. Next base: position 155,842 of record NW_025048135.1, read on the forward strand.
TGATTACAAAATTTTAATTTTTGGGTGGAGTAACCACTTAAATATTTAGCACTATCTGGTCACTTCTGTGTTTTTGCTGATATGTTGATCAACCACTGAATCTAGATCTGTCTCTGTCAGAAATAATTCCATTAATAAGAACAATAGTGTACTATTTCTGGAGGCTATATATTTAACATCAAGCATTTTTGCACACTCTTGATATTCTCCTTGATTCCTATATGATGCTATCATGTGGGGAGTGATAAACTTTGAAACAATACCCCGCGATCTTAGCACTGTGTTCAACACTATCGACCACAACATTCGTTTGAATAGACTAAATCGTAGACTAATTAGGTTAAAATCTTACTTATCTGACCGCCATCAGTTCATAGCAGTGAATGAAGAGGCATCATACTGATCTCAGTATGGAGTACCTCAAGGCTCTGTACTATGGCCATTACTTTTCACAAATCACATGTTACCTTTGGGAGATATTATCATGAGACAGTATTAGTTTTCACTGTTATGCTGATGATACTCTGTATTAGATAGCTCTGTATTTCTCTGTGGCCTGGTGACACACCCCAAATTGACGGAATGCATTGTCAATATAAAAAACTGGATGACAAGTCATTTTTTTACTGCTAAGTTCTGGTGTTAATTAGAGGAGTTAATTATCGGATTTAAAAACCCTACATGTAATAATCTAGAACACTGTCCAACACTTGATGGTGGCTCTGTCAATTCTTCTTCATCAGTTAGGAACCTAGATGTTTTGTTTGTAGCAATCTTTCATTTGAATGCCATGTTTCTAACATCTGTAAAACTGTGTTTTTTCAACTAAAAAAAACATATCTAAAATGCAACCTATGCTCTCAATGCCAACAGCAGAAATGGTTATTCATGCACCATGACCTCAAGGTCAGACTATTGTAATGACCTATTGGATGGTTGTTGTGCATGCTTGATCAAGACAATGGATTTTAGCGAAGAGATTGCCCTCATTGCACATTGGTGTGCAGTGGTCCTCCCTTGGGCAATCCAGCCTAAAAGAGCAACTTTCTATTGCGGAGTCATTGAGATTGTCTTTTGAGATGTCATTCTGACTGTGTGCTTCTAGGTGTGGTAGTTTCCTCATTTTGGATGAAGTCGCTTTCTCACATGCCTGGGCCATAAACATGCTGAGATGGTGTTCATTGTGCCCTCATTGTGAGCACATGTTCATGGCTTTGTTGAGGTCAGAGCTCTCATTTAAAATGAGGCAAACCCCCCCTCTATGAGGCTGGCCTATGCGCTGAAGTGGGGTATGTTCGTTGATTGGTGTTCCTCCGGCTCAGAGGACCCCCAGAGATGCTTAGTCGGCATGGTGCTTTTCTTCCTACAGGATAAGTTGATGCAGAGGCTAACCCCCTCCACTTTATAAGTCTATGTTGCTGTTATAGCGGCTCATCACAATTTCATGGATGGGCTGTCTTTGGGAAGACACAACCATCTTTGTTACTTGTGCAATCCTTATTCCCTGAAGGAGGGAACAGAGACGTTAGGTTCCTTAAACTCTGCTGAATGGTCAGGCTGCTCTCGGCTCCTCAGCACAAACCTAAGTGAGTGGTTGCATGCAGCCATCTCATATACCCGTAAATATGGGGGAGTGGATTGGCATGCAAATACAACTCTCCATATTTTCATGAGGGCTTTTCTTTAAAGGTCAAAGTTGACTGGGTTTCCCATGACGTCAGTTGATGACATAACATCTCTGTACTCTTCTTTAGGGAACGAGGGTTAAAAAAATAACAAAGACGTTTTGCTGCTGTTGACTCTGGCTTGCTCAGCTGCGGGCACTTAATTTTTAGTGATTATCATTGCAATTAGTGATTATCTGCAATTTGATACTGTTAAGTGCTTTGACACAATCTGTATTGTTAGTCTGTATAGCAGTGTAGGAGAAATTATGTTGTTGTTTGTCATTCCTCCAATCACAAATGCAGATATGGTAATGTTAACAAGGCATGATCATTAATTATGTCCTCACTGGATATGAAAAAATGAATTTGTAATGGCTTTTATTGTTTTTGTGTCATTACACTGGGACACTGCATCACATTATGGTAAGGGGCATAACATTTCACATCACATACTTAAAGGTATTTGACCAAATCAGAACGATGAGCTTTGTACAAATGACTCCATGTCACAAAGTGGGGCTTAGAGGAAAAACAATAATATATTGTATGTGGAAAATAATCTTTTTTTCCCCTTAAACCGTATAAACACACTGAATTACACCAAATGCACAAAATAATGTTATTTTTAGCAACATCATATGACTGCTTTAATGTTTCTTCCAGTAAATAACTCATTTATTGTTTTTTTTATTTTTACGAGTGACTCATGTGAGACTTAAAAGGCCTTATGTCTAAAAATAGAATAACCAAAAGGGAATCATCTATGTTATTTTTACTTACAGGTAGGTGAGTATTTGCATTTAGAAAACTGAATAAATAAATTATAGAATTAAAAGCTTAAAATAATATGACACCCCGAGAAACAAATCACACTCTACATTTCTTGTCAGCACATCTGAACAAATGTGACGAATGCTTACAAAACTGTATGTTGATATGCTAATGCTGAAGTCACTTACCTTTCCCCATAGGCAATTTCCTGTCGTTTCCTGCCATCGAGAGACACCCAGGCCGTGTTTCTGGCATCACGGGACAGCATAATCTAAAATCATAAAAGGATTCAGTAAATGTCCTCATGCAGTTAACGTCAAAGACCAGCAGGTGTTGTGGATTCAACCTTGAGCTCCACTCCAGCAGGCACTATGATGGGTCTGAAAGAGAGGGAGTGTGGACAGATGGGTGTGATCATGATGGCTGGAACATTTGGATGAATCATAGAGGCACCTGCTGCTACTGCGTATGCAGTACTTCCTGTAGGAGTGGACACTATCACACCTGGCAAAAAAAGCAAGAAAAGCTTTTTTTAAAATACTATTATTATATTTAAATAAATCACTGAATGTTATTGGACAAAATGCTTTTGCTTAATTTCATCATTAGTATTTTTTTTAGTAAAACTATAACAGTAAAGAGAAGGATTGTAACAACACAAAATTTATATACATACCTTGGTTTTGAAATTACTGTTTGAAAATATGTTTTTGGTGCAGAAAGGGGAAAAACATAACATGCTTTTTTTGTGATTTGCTGAACAAACTTATGCCTTATTTTTGCACTAACCATCTCCCTGAACAGTGGTGATTAGGTGACCATCCAGAAACAAGTCCACATTAGAGAGATAGGAAGACGGACCTCTGTCTACAACAACTTCATTCAGCACCTGACAGAGAGATATATTATTTACAGGAAATACATAATTTACATAATTGTTTCCAAATGAAAATATCTGGAAACCAAGCATAATAACTGCCAAAAACATTTTGCTTTTAGGTCTTTTTGTATCTCAGCATATGCATGTGTGCTGCATCAATTTGAGTTAAAGACATATTTTTTGTCATTTAATGTGTTTGCTGCTTTGTACCAAGACATATTTCTTCTCAGTTGTATAATTCAAATTTTATGGCTGAAATTACACCATAAGAGCAGTCAAAGCATATAATAAACATAAAGATTTCTTTCACTCCTGTGCGCTTGCATTTTACTGACTGACTAACACTCGTTTATTGGTCTCTTTATTGAATATTTACTTATAAATAATATATATTCGAGAGCAAACATGATATTAACAGAGTTTTTGTTTATGGACCCAAATAGAGAAGCACATCATTGTTAAGTGGTGAGAAATGAATGTAATCTTAATCAAATAAATGTTATTCACTTTTAATGTATGTAAAATAAAATGTACATTTTAAAAGTCCAATATTTTGTTGAAGTCATTGTTATTTGGTGCTTAAAAAAACTTATCTGGGTTATATGGTGTGGTGGTTAATCTTATATTAACAGATAATTCAATCAATTTTAATGCTCATTATGATGGATAAATGTAAATGTAAATGATTATCTTTAATGATTAAACAATAGTTAAAAACAAGACATAGTTTGTAGTACTGATTACTGAGGTCCATCTGTCTATCTGTCTGTCTTTCATGCCGCTCTAGAAGAAGCGAGGGTGCTGGATGATGAGGTTACTGACCCACACCAGCGGTACTGGAGTAAAGAGGTTAGGAGAATGTTCTGAGAAGATTCTATTTATTTTTTCCAGGCGTCATCAGATTTGGTATTATGGCTTTATCAGACACTTGCACTTAGTATTTTAGGGAAATCAAGCTCAAAAGTAGTTACCAAGGTTTTTGACCAGAAAAACGATGAGAATCTATGAAACAGTAAGTGTATCACATTATGTGTGTTTAGTTTTTCTTGTTGAATACACATGGCCAACATCTCATGATAAACAATGAATTGCTATGGAAATTTAAAAATGTAAGTAGGCAATTTTGGCTACAACAGACAGTAAATGCTAAGCAGTGTTTAAATAAAACATGAGCTTAATCATTGCGAACAGAGCTTTTTCTAAACAGAAGGTAGGTTTTTTTTTTCTCAACAGAGGAAGTTATTACTTTATAATAGAAAACTTTAATGACAAAATATAATAAAAATATCATGTTTGGAAAATTGTCCATGGCACACCTGACACCAAGCTAGGGTATGGCGATAATATGATTTTTTAATATGAGTTTGTGCTAATAGTGCTAAAGACAGGAAAAAACAACATATAAATGTATAAATTAAAAAAGAAATAGTAACAATAAATATATATATATATATATATATATATATATATATATATATATATATATATATATATATATATATATATATATATATATATATATATATATAGTTCTATTTATTGCAAAAAAACATTAACTTTAAATGCTAAGAAACATATTTAAAACAACTATTTGAAACTGAACCTCCTGCTAGACTCACATATATCTGAATCCTTATAATGAATCCTTATAAACGCTCAATATGTAGGTTTACTTAAAATAATATATGCACAACCTACATATTGTACCAGTGCATATACTGGGTGATCCCTTTCGTGACGTGACTGTAGGCGAGTAAATATAGGTGAATATAACAGATAGGACGGCTCATTTAACGTTAATAGATGAGAGATAGACATATAACGCTGTCCTTTATGAAAAGATGTTTCCCAGCTGACAAATATACATATACTTCAAACTAACTTCTTTTTGTCTTTTGTCAAAAAGACGTTTGAAAAAGCTGAGTGACGTTATACTGTTTCCTAACATTCTGATACCCCGCACTGCTGGAAGTGGGGTGTTAATTCATGTAAACATGAAGCGTGCATCACATGCACATGCTCACATAACTCTGGGTTGTTGACACAAGCTTTGTTGTCATTTCTTTGTAGGAATTAATTGCTGTCTCTGAACTTTTAAAAGTCTCTCGGCGTGCAATTGTTCAGGTGCGGACATATCTGTGGCACCTTAGCTAATATAACTAAAAATAATCGAGGGAAAGTCCATTTATTTGTTAATTGTTTAATTTGTTTCAAAAAGTGAAACTTGTATATTATATTAGTTCACTACAAACAAAGTTAAATATTTCAAGCCTTTATTTGTTTCAATTTTGATGGTTATGGATTAAAGAAAAAGAAAAAGAAATCCAGTATTTCACAAAATTATTATATTTCATGTGACCAATAAAAAGGATCTTAAACAGATGTTGGCCTTCTTAAAAGTGTCTTAATGTACTGTATTATGTACTTTATTTGGCCTTCTTTTGCACTAATTACTGGATCAAGGCGGCGTGGCATGGAGGCAAACAACCTTTGACACAGTTGAAGTGTTATGGTAGCCCAAATTGTTTTGAAATTGGCCTTCAGCTCATCTGCATTTTGGGGTCTCTGTTCCCTCATCTTCCTCTTCACAATACCCAATATATCTTCAATGGGGTTTAAGTCGGATGAGTTTGCCAGCCAATCAAGTAGTTATTCCATGGCTATTAAACCAGGTACTGGTAGTTTTGGCTTTGTGGGCAGTTGCCAAATGCTGCTGGAAAATAAAATCATCATCTCCAAAAAGCTTGTCAGAAGCCGGAAGCACGAAGTGCTCAAAATTTTCCTGGTCAACAGCTGCGTTGACTGTGGACTTGAAAAAATACAATGGACCCACACTAGCAGATGACATGGCTCCCAAACCATCACTGACTGCGGAAACTTCACATTGGACTTTAAGCAGCTTGACTTTTGTGCTTCTCTGCTCTTCCTCCAGACTTTTCAAATCTGAAAACAGGAAAGCATTAAAACCTGCTAAATCTGACAATTTTTCGTCTCTTTTAGAAATAAACAAACACAAGCCCCGTTATTTATTTAATACAGGGACAAAATGAATGAAAAATAAAGTGTCAACAGGTGCTAACATTCCCCAAGAGTACAGATATGTAATGATTTCATTAACTACTTTACTTCCAAGATTGAAACTATCAGAGATAAAATTTGAACTATACAGCCATCAGCTACAGTATCGTATCGGACAGTGTACTGTAACAGAGGAAGAACTGTACAAATTTGTTAAATCAACTAAACCAGCAACATGTATTTTAGATCCTATTGCCTGTAAACTATTAAAAAAATCATTGTCATTAGGATATGTCCCCAAAAACTTAAAACTGGCTGTAGTTAAGCCTCTCATTAAGAAACCAAATCTAGACCACAAAGGCTTAGTAAATTACAGATCATTTCTAATCTCCCTTTTCTGTCAAAGATACTAGAAAAAGTAGTATCCTCACAACTCGTTCTTAGAGAAAAATGGTATCTGTAAGGATTTCCAATCAGGATTTAGACCATACCATAATAATGCTCTCATTAGAGTTACAAATTGTTGTATCTTGTTATTAGTGCTATTAGATCTTAGCACAGCATTTGACACTATCAATTATTGATTGAAGAGACTAGAAAACTATGTTGGCATTAGAGGAAGCGCCTTAGCATGGTTCAAATCATATCTATCTGACCGCTATCAGTTTGTAGTATTAAATGAGGTAACATATTGTTCACAAGTGAAACATGGAGTGTTAGTTTTAACTGTTATTCTGATGAAACTCGGCTGTACATTTCATCACAGCCCGGTGATACACACCAAATTAAGAAACTAACAGACTACATAAGTCGGTAGAAAAAAACTGGATGAGTAACATCTTGCTAAATGCTAAATGCTAAATTCACAGCAATCCTTCCTTTGAAAACCATGTTTCTAGCATCTGTAAAACTGCATTTTTCCATCTTAAAATCTTCCATCGTCTATTGCAGAAATATTAATTCATGCGCTTATGACCTCGAGGTTAGATTATTGTAATGTCTTATTGGGTGGTTGTTCTGCACGCTTGATAAACAAACTTCAGCTAGTCCAAAACACAGCAGCCAGAGTCCTTACTAGAACTAGGAAGTATGATCATATTAGCCCGGTTCTGTCAACACTGCACTGACTCCTGATTTTAAAATCTTATTAATTACCTATAAAGCCCTGAATGGTTTAGCTCCTCAATATTTGACCAAGCTCTTATCACATTATAGCCCTGCATGTCCGCTGCCCTCTCAAAACTCTGACTGTTTGATAATACCTAGAACATAAAAAGACTGGCAAATGCTTGACAATCATCTTAAGGCTGCTTTCATCCCTGTCACTTTTTCCAGCAACATTTTCCCCTTCCATTTTTATGCATATTATGGAACAAGATCCTGCAAAACTGTCTGAAACGAGCACAAGCACTTTTCTTCAAAAAGTACAATTGAATCTAGTGACAGAAGTGGGAATGCATCAGTCACTTGCAACTTTCGTAGAAAGTTTACGTGAACTGTTTAGAGAGTTGGAGAAGATGGTCAAACAAATTTCTTAGTCACGAATACAGGACTGCAACCTCTAGCAAAATGAATCCAACATGAATCCACAACTCCCGATCATATCCTCACATGCGGTGAAAAGTTTTTTGTCATTATTGACAACCTGGTCAGCATATTACAGAGAAGATGCAATGTGTACGAAGAAACCTGCTGCTACTGGGGCTTTTTAACCCATCTAAAAGGCATGCCCACTAAAGAGATATATGTGGCTTGTTGAAGTCTGGAACATAAATACTGCAAAGATCTACAGAAACATTTAGATGATGAACTTGTTCATTTTATTGTGTTTTGCTGCTCTCGGACCACTGACCTCTATGCCTTGAAATTTAATGCTTATCCTCAAAGAACATCGGCTCTAGTGTGCTTTTCCCAACGTTGAAATAGCTTTAAGGATCTTTCTCACCCTAACTGTGACCCTACCTCGGGAGAGAAGTCTTTTTCAAAATTGGGACTTTAAAATCAACTGAGGACATCAATGCATGAACATTGATGTCCTCATCAAGGTATGCCTATCAGCTAATAAACTGGAGGCTGGAGATCAAGGCATCAAGAGCCACCACACACAGATGTGTCAAGGAATGTGGATACATTTTATTTTATTCCTCTTGTTAAGCCGCTCTTGAACCACAGACAACGTCAGAGGCATCCTACCTGGGCTAAGGAGAAGAACTGGACTGTTGCCCAGTGGTCCAAAGTGCTCTTTTTAGATGAGAGCAAGTTTTGTTTTTCATTTGGAAACCAAGGTCTTAGAATCTGAAAGAAAGGTAGAGAAGCTCATAACTCATTTGAAGTTGCTTGAAGTCCAGTGTTAAGTTTCCACAGTCTGTGCTGATTTGAAGTGAAATGTCATCTCCTGGACTTGGTCCATTGTGTTTTTTGAAAACCAACGTCACTGCACCTGTTTACCAAGAAATCTTGAAGATTCCTTCTGCTGACCAGCTTTTTGAAGATGCAGATTCTATTTTCCAGCAGGATTTTATCACCTGCCGACACTGCCAAAAGCACAAAAATTTGGTTTAATGACCAAGCACGTTGGTGTGCTTGACTGGCCAACAATAAAAAGTGAGAAACAAGAGACCAAAAAATGCAGATGAGCTGAAGGCCACTGTCAAAGAAACCTGGGCTTCCATACCACCTCAGCAATGCCACAAACTGATCACCTCCATGTCACGATGAATTGAGGGAGTAATTACAGCAAATGGAGCCCCTACCAAGTATTGAGTGTATGTACAGTAAATTAACATACTTTCCAAAAGGCCAATAATTAAAATGACATTTGTTGTGAATTGGTGGGTTTTTGTTAAATGTGAGCCAAAAATCATCACAATCAAAAAAAATTAGACTTAAATTCCTTTAGTCTGTGTGCATTGAACTTATTTAATACACAAGTTTCACAATTTGAGTTGAATTACTGAAATAAATAAACTTTTCAAAGACATTGTAATTTATTGAGATGCACCTGTATGTTAATATTTACTAATGTTGATGTTTACCAGTACTTACTTGATACTGTATAGTTCTGTTTCCATTAGTGACTAAACTCATTTCATCCACAGATCCCTTTTCTCTATATTCTTTCACTACCTTCACTTCTAGACGACTGCGTAGAATTATTGCGGCATTTCCTACAAAAAGATCAAGAAATACTGCATTAATTCTTTACATACACATTATTTACAAAAGAATTCTAAATACATTAAATGAAAACATGAACTAAACATTAAGAAAAGCAAACAGTACTGGCATAGTTTTAGAAATTAAAACAGATAAGATATTTTAATTGAATTAATTATATTTTTACATTAGCATTACTTAGAGCAACATTCCTCCAAAATTCAATATCTTAGATACTAAGTAAATAGTAAAATAGTAAAAAAATTATGAAATAGGCAACAAATATAAACTGTGAAAAATCAGATGTCCTCTTACAGTGTAATGTCTTACCTTCTATAACCTGGGTGACCTGAGATTGGAATGTGTCAAACTTAAATGGCGTAAGAAAGCCCAGAGAACCCAAATGGAAGGCCATGACAGGAGGCACACTCGCCTAAATCATAAACACAAATTTACATTTACGCTTTTAAGCAGTGTTCACACAGACAACAATCTGAATTAGCAAGGAAATCATTCAATTTCAAACAGGTTGCAATTTCTGGCAACAATAGGGTAAATTACAGATTATGTGAGAAAAGGTTTATGTTATGCAAATGAACAGAGACTAGGGCTACAAAAATTATAAACAAAGAATATAAAATTACAAATTATCTATCTAGCGGGCTGGCGTGGGCTTGCTCATAGCCCCCCAACTTAGCTGCCATGTGTTGGAGCTCACCCATATAAGAGGTCACTCATTCTACTAAGGGACTTCAACAGTCACGTGGGTGTTGCTAGTGACACCTGAAGAGGCATGATTTGGGGGATTGGGTCCCCCTGATCTGAACTAGTGGTGTTTTGTTGTTGGACTTCTGTGCAGTTCAATCTCATCATTATACATCCCTATCATTGTATTCTTCTACTTTATACTGTTCAGTGTTTTGATAAAACCTGTGTTGTTAAAAGCGCTATATAAATAAAAATGATTGATTGATTGATTGCTAGTCACAATTTGTCCATAACCAACACCATGTTCGACCATAAGAATGTCCATAAATACACGTAGCACCAGGACACCCTAGGGCGGGAGTCAGTGATCGATTTTGTGTTTGTTTCATCTGACCTCCGGCCATATGTCTTGGACACTCGGGTGAAGAGAGGGGCGAAGCTGGACAGACTCGGCAGGCCCAAATGTACTGTGAGGGTCTGTTGGTAACATTTGGTAAAGAGACCTGTCAGGGAGATCTTCAACTACCACCTCCGGTAGAGCTTTAACAGGATCCCGAAGGGAGGTTGGAGACACTATATCCGACTAGGAGCACGAAAGTGGGCTATGTTCTCCACATCCATTAACAACATGGCCATTTGGAGCTCCTCAGCCAGGAAGGAAGAACAATGTGGCTTCCATCCTGGTTGTGGAACACTGGACCAGCTTTATACCTTCTTCAGGGTACTGGAGGGTTCATAGGAGTTTGCTTAACCAGTCCACATGTGTTTTGTGGATTTGGAGAAGGCATTCGACTGTGTCTCTCAAGACGTCCTGTGGGGGTGCTCTGGGATTATGGGGTGCGGGGACCTTTGCTAATTGCTGCCCGGTCCCTGTATGACCAGTGCAGGAGCTTGATACACATTGTTGGCAGTGAGTCAGATTGAAACGAGTTTCTTTCGCAGGGTGGCTGAGCGCTCCCTTAGAGATAGAGTGAGGAGTTCGAAGTAGACCTGCTGCTCCTCCACATCACAAAAGTATAAGCATAAAATATATTTTTTGTTTGAAAGCAGAGACATGGTGCTTTATTTTCACATATAATATGTTCGTATAGGAATAGCAGAAAATTCATCAAAAATGCTGGCGGTTGAAATTTAAACACTAAAAATCCAAAGGGATATAATGAAAAAAATCTGGAAGACAAAAGAACTTCTCAAGAGACACACACTCAAGTGCCCATTAGAGCAAGCTTATCAAATCCACCTTCACCAACCAAATTTTCGAGACCTACGTCTAGCAGTGCAGCCCCCCAATAAATTAGAGATGGAACCTCTAAAAATAAAATATGTAAGAATGTAAAGTGGGCACAATAATAATACAAAAATGTAACAAAACACATTTTAATGTGTAATTTTTTATATTTCTATGGACAGTGCACTTGAATTTAAATTATTATTATATCAGTTTATAAAAGATTTTCAAACCTGGAAAAGAGAAGAGGCATACAGCAAAGTCCCATCTCCTCCCAAACAAATGATGAAGTCGACACAATTGGAAATGTCATCATAATCTATGAAACATGTCAACAGTTTGCATAGCAATTTTAAAATAAGCTGTAAAGTATTGTTATATGAATTTATAGACCATTTTGAAACGTCTGCACAAGACAATTCGGTGTCTGATATTGAACCCTGCTATGCACAATGGCTCTTCTTCACAATTAATTCAGATCTTTTCAGATATGAATCGTTTGACGTGTAGAGTGTGACTGTTTGCCATATGTACCCAAATACGGGCCACTGACCAGAAAAAAATCGTCTCTCACACTGTCCGTATTTCCATGGTACAAACACTTGTATAAACAACATGTGGCTACACCGGAATTTCACACATGACATTTACAACCGGATATTTATTTTTTGATCAAAGGGTGAACATATGGTTTTATTATTATTATTATTATTGTTATTATAAGGTCAAAAGTCAAAGCAATAAATAATTTCTTACACAAGCAATAGATATTTACTACTCATAACCCATTTAATCAGCTAGCTATTGGCAATTCCTACTGCACTTTAATTAATAATTAATAAAGATTTTTTAATTAAGACAGAAATAGAAATAGAGATTCTGACAGAAAACTCCGGCTTCAGTGAAAACTGGCTTACAAAAACACATCTTATAAAAAAAAAAATAAAAATGAAATGCTGTAATCATCTGCCCATTAAAATGAAGGGAATAATGCAAATGGAAAAAATAAACCAGAACTTATGGCCACTGCATTCTCAAACGTGCTAAACTCACATGCTATAAACCAAGGCCTGTATTCACAAAACATCTTAAAGCTAAAAGTAACTCCTAACTTGCCAATTTATGAGAAAATCAAAATTTAGGACTCCTGCATTTTTGTTTTAAGAGGACTTCTAAGTCACTAAGACCTGCTCACAACTATCCTAAAATGGCTGTTGTCAGCAATCTGCCTCACAATATAAACATTTTAGAAACATTTGACGATATTAAGCTTTTGAAAAGGTAAATTCTTAAGCAATATTCTGCTTTTGATTTTAGCTTATTTGACAGATACTGTAACAAAGCATAATGACTCAAAACACAATTTTAAAGACCTTTTATGTATGAATAAAAAGTGTCTATATTTTAAAAATCTACACTTTTTGCCCAGAAGAACTCATTTTATATTGTCATGTGATCACAATAAGTTAGAGACTGTTTTGCTATCGCAATACCACTATATCAATAATATGGTAACATCCCTAATACACACAATCACACAAACCACAAATACTCAAATGCCTTACCTTCTCTAAAAGTGCAAATGTTTTTCTTGGAGACAAAGCTGTCATTAGCAATGGCTGGATCCTCAATGACTTTCCTCTCCACGTAGACAATCATATTTTTTTGCTAAAAGTCATTAAAGCAGAGAACAAGACACTGTTCTGAATGTCAATGTCAACAAAGAGCGAAAGATCTCAGAAAACAATATGCTTTTGTGCGACTAAACTGAGGTTTTGAATTAAAGAACACTTTAATAAAAGCTTTCAGTATTTACATACCAAAGACATTAATCACAACCACAAAGTTCACACTCATAAATGTACATTTGAGTTCTACAAAAAAAAAAAAAAAAAAAAAAAAATCTAATACAGATATGGCCTTTAAGAATGTGCATGCTACACAATAGCACTGAACAGTATCAAATAGGAAAATACAATGATAGGGATGTTATAATGACATGGTTGAACAATTTGTAATTAAATGCAGAGTCTCTGTAATCAAATCTAGGAAAATCGCTAGAAAGTAAATGCCCCAACTATGCAAGCCAGAGGCGACAGCAGCAAGGAACCAAAGCCTTATCCAAACAGAATATAGAAAAAATCTTTGGGGGAAACCAGGCTCAGTTGGAGTTAGTTCTCCTCTGGCCTCTAAACACAGCTATATCAGATTGTGTGTGTGTGTTCTGGTCTCAGATGAGTGTCATTTCTTGGTGCTGATCCACCATCTGATCTGCATACAAGCTGAGAAACAGAATGAGAAAGATATAGGCTAATATTAGCGCAGATGCCATTCTTTTTACGTTGTCACAAGTACATTGTGATTTATGAGGAGTGTTCCCAGTTCTGGCTGATCTAATTAATACAGCCCAACAATCATTTAATGGATTTGAATAATAGAAATGTGAGGCTATGTTAGACTAAAATACGATGTACTTGTGCGTAAAAAGAATGCCTAATATTTCTGTTTCTTTTCAATCTGTTTTCACAGTTTGTATCAGACAGAGATCAGCACAGAGATTATGTTCATCAGAGACCAGAACACCTGATGCGCCCGTCGACAGATCACCAGATCCTGATGCACACACAGTGTTCCAGCAGCGTTTAAAATTGAACAGTTTCTGGCGGTCAGAGGAGAACTGACCCCAACTGAGTCTGGTTTCTCCCAAGGTTTTTTTCTCCATTCTGTATGCATGGGGTTTTGCCCAACAATTGGTTTAATAGTGACTATCGTTGAATTGACTACAGAGACCGTCTCTGCAAGTCATTATACATCCCTGTCATTATACTGTACAGTGCTTTGATGCAACCTGTGTTGTTAAAGCGCTATATAAATAAAAATGATTGATTGATTGATGTGTCTTTAATCTAGATTTAAACTGACAGAGTGTGTCTTCTTTCCAAACCGTTTTAGGGAGATTGTTCCAGTTTGGGCACTAGATAGGAAAATGATCTGCTGCCTGCAGTCAAATATTGATATTTTGCTCGCTCAAATATTGAGGTGCTAAACCATTCAGGGCCTTATATGTAATGAATAATTTGATAGGGAGCCAATGCATTGTTGACAAAACTGAGCTAATATGGTCATATTTCCTAGTTCTAGTAAGGACTCTAGCTGCTGCGTTTTGGACCAGCAGAAGTTTGTTTATCAAGCTTGCAGAACAACCATCCAATAAAGCATTACAATACTCTAAACTCAAGGTCATAAACGCATGATTTTTTTAATTTCTGCATTTGACGTTGAGAGCATAGGTTGTAATTTCGATAATTTTTTTTGATGGTAAAGTTTATGCTAGTTTAACAATCTACCTAACACTGTTTGGGAGGCAGACACACTCTCTCAGTTTAAATGTAGATTAAAGATGTCAACAATTTCAAAGATCAACTTGACTTACACATAACACACTAATATGCTTACATTATTAAAATTCCTTAAAGGATTGTTAGGCTGCATTAATTAGATCAGCCGGAACCTAAGATGTACTCATTACATCGTAAATATTTATCTGTTTAATTCTTATTCTGTTTCTCAATTTTTATCCAGTTCACATAGTTTATCAGCATCAAGAGATGACTTTTATCGGAGACCAGAACACCTACATGAACTGGAAATTAAGTGCTGGTTTAATTTGATTACACAATCCATCTCTGTATTCAATAAAGTGTTTAATCTTGTTTTTTTTTTTTTAAGAATTTGCAAAGATTTAAGATAAAGCACTGTCATGTTGTCCTTATGGGTTACTGTTTGTAGAATACACGCATGTCCATGTGCAGATAATTTTAAGAGACCATGCGGACTGGCCGCATACAACAGCGAATGCATGTGAAGAATTAAGTAGGTGACACTGCTGTAAGTGTTGCTGTCATGACCAATCTATTTTAGATTCAGCCGTTATCAAAATAATCTGCAGGAGCGAGCTAGATATTATTGCTGGCAGGCCAGTTTTGGCTCGCTGGCTGCCTGTTACTGACCACTGCCCTATTGTAAAGACAAATACACCGAATAAGCAAACATTTAAAGGTGGGGGTATGTCATTTTTCAAAAACATTTTAGAATTTAAATGATTTGGGCCAAATACAACTAAAACAAATAGGCCAAATAGGCCAACAAAAACTTGTATCCAATCAGCAGTAAATGGATGTGTCTACTTAAAATGTGGAGGAAAGTACATTAGCTGAGCCAAGAAACAGAAAGATAGACATGGCAGATAAAAATACAAGAGCTAAGTAGACCATCAGCTTCAGTACATGACATAACTAAGAATAAATATTACTGTGCCAGTGCATGCCAAGTGGTCCTGATCTTTGGATCCTATTACCTTTGACACACATTCTTTATGACCACATCTGCATTTCTTCTTTTTTTGTGTAATATTTTGTAGTGTTCTCACCTGTGTCAGAAAACTGCAAAGTTCTTTGAAGGGTTGTAGCAGACTGGAATCTCTGATTTTCTTTATAATAAGGACACTTTTAGGTGGCTTGCTCCATGTCAATCTCTGACTGGCTGGATCTTGAATATGCCTGAATGCACAGATATGAACACGTTTGTCTATATAGTACGTTTTTATTAAACATTTAATACGATGTTTCAATCTCTTATTTAGCATGGTAATTGAGGGGTCAATTGAGAAAAACATTTTCCCTGATCATTTAACATTTAAGAGGCATTTAAGGACAGGCAGAGGAAATGCTGGTAACACTTTACAATAAGGTTAATTGATTAACAACATCAGTTAACATGAACTAATAATGAACAATAATATTATATACTGTATATTTTTTGCATTTTTATATACTGTATGTATTTGAGTCTGATTCAACAAGCTGATTTGTCAGCTGCACATCCATCATTGGACTGAGATCTGGTGACTGTGGAGACTGTAGAGTTAGGTGAACTCATTGTCATGTTTAAGAGATCAGTATAACATATGGTATACTATGGCATACTAAAGTAAAATTGTATGTATTTCTTAAGTGTCAAAGATTTTCATTGACAATTACATTAAGGTTATGCAAAGACACAATATTTGCAGTGTTGATCCTACTTTTTCAAGACCTCTGCAATTTGCCCTGAAATGTGGTAAATTAACTTCTGGGCTACATCCTGATTGATGGTAGTCCATTCTTGCTTAATCAATGCTTGAAGTTTGTCAGAATTTTTTAAGAATTCAAAAAATTAAAATCACTATATAATAAACTATATAGAAAATGATATGAGTATCAAAGGCATTACAAAATTTGCCCCAAAATATAGAATCATCCACAATAATGTTAACAGCACAACAAATATTATATTATTAGTAACAGACTGATAGAGATATTTATGTTAAAATTTAGATATTTATGTTTTTTCAGTCTATTTTACTAATAACTTTTTACTAAAAATATATAGATATTAGTCAGCCCACGACTGCACCACACCTTGCAAGAAAAAAAGTGCCTGAAAAGAGAACCATGAGTTCTAACTTGTTTAACTATTGTAAAAGGATAGCATTTTCTTAACACAATGTTATCTTAAACAGAAAAGGTTAACAAATGACTCACACGACAGATTTAGGATTCTTCAGCATGCAGGCTTTGGGCCCAAATATGGTAACAGGGCTTGGTCCATGAAGTGACTGTGTCCTCCTTTAAAAAAGACAAAAAAAATACAGTTTAAAATGTTTTTTTAATTTGAATCAGTACAAAAACAATATCTTAAAGATGAAAATCTACATTTTTCGATTTTAAGTGCTAAAATCAGGCCCAAATGCATCTAGCAATCTAGGAAACATGGAAAAAAATTAACTTTTTCTGCAAGACTTTCCACCTAAGGAGCTGTCAATTTGATCTGGCAAGCCACGTTTGAGCAAAACATGCTAACAGAGGCTCAGAGGAGGCAAGAGAGAAGTGG
This sequence comes from Puntigrus tetrazona, assembly GCF_018831695.1. NCBI lineage: Eukaryota > Metazoa > Chordata > Actinopteri > Cypriniformes > Cyprinidae > Puntigrus > Puntigrus tetrazona. The sequence goes on from NW_025048135.1 coordinate 173,201, forward strand.
ATTTCTTTTAACTTGCTGCTGCCACACAAACCTAATATAAGCATGCAATTTATTTCCCAGCTATTTACCTTCACAGACATAATTAACAGACTTAATTTGTGTGTTTTTAATGTAATCTTGTGTGTGAATGAGAACTCAGTTTAGTACTCACAAGCCATGTCATTGTCCTTCAGATGTGTGCACTCAGAAAACCATATATCAGATGTTTAAACTAATATGGTTTAAAATGCATGATTTCAGCACAGTAAACATGACAATCAGCAGCTAGAAGCTGTAGCTCAGATCTATTCTGGAAAAGGGGGTGAAGGGTAGCAGCTCTTTTGCATTTAAAAAGACAGAAACAGAAAATCAGCAGTTTTCTGTTTCCACTCAAAATAGGCATTTTCAAAATTCTATAACATTATCTGTGCTGCATTTTGAGCTGAAACTTCACAGATACACTCTAGGGGATACCAGAGACTATTACATATTGTTAAAAGGGGATAATAATGTCTCCTTAAAAACTAAAAGAAGCAGGTTTTTATGCTCAGAAATTTCATTAAACATTTTAGTCAAGGATCCAGTAAACTAATGAGTTCAAAGCAAAGTTCAAAACAGCTCTAATAAAAATCTTTTGAAAGCATTGCACCAAATGAGGCTTGCACAGCCAGTCAATGGGCCATATTTTAACAATCTAAATGCAAAGTCTAAAGCAAACGGCACAGGCGCACTCATGGCATGCTCAAATCCACTTTCGCTATTTTAACAACGGAAAAACGGTCTATGCGACCGGGAGCATAGTTGAAAAAGGTTGTCCATATTCTCTTAATAAGTGCAATAAATCAGAGTCTCATCTCCCATTCTCTGCCAAGTTGCGCTTGCACCATGGCGGACCGCTATTTACATGGCAGAATTTGTTGGCCGAAAAGCTGAAGGCTACTTAAGTGAAGAAAACAATCTGCTCATGCACAAAGTTAAAGCAAATGAGCAGATCATCTGATATGTGTAACTCCGTTATATACATATAAAATGGAGCTATTTGAAAGCCTGCATCCAACGCAAATGAGGAAAGATTCTTAACATGTAATTTCAGCAAAACATCACTTGTTGAACCCTTCAGTTTAATCAGTGTATTTAACAAGTCAGTGTGTTTTATAATGTTTCATATCTTTGAAATTATTCAGCCACATGAACAACCTGCTTGGCCTAAGTATTGATAATATTAATTTAATTTTCCACTTAAATTAATATTTGACGTGTGATGCTGCACATCCCTGTGTGTAATAAGCAAAGTCAACTTTGCAGTGTGGATTTTCAGTTCCTCAAAATAGCAATGCGCCACCAATGTGCCTAAACAAACCTCCTAGTAAGACCAGCATGCCCATGGGTGCACAAAAGGGTGCAAATGCATTTGCTAGTTAAATGACATGGTGCTGGACTGAAAAATGATAACTGTCTAGAACTGAAACTAGCAAACACACTTGCGTTATGTCTTGTGCCAGATGTATATTAGGGCCCTATGTATGAGAGAATCTTTGTTGAGAAATTAAAACAAATTAACATAACTGCAGAAAGATGATAGGTTTTCCACATCAGAACATAATAAAATCTGATATTTGTATTGGTAATCGATTTATCAATTTGAATAAATTTCTAGATTGGTATTGTAACAATTAACCTGAAATTCCTGTTAGTCAGTGCTTTTGCGTGGCTGTACAATGTGTGACATCATGCACTAGCAACTTGCTCTGTACTCGGGTAATTAAGATAACAGCATGAAGCTAGCCAGAAGAACATCCACAAATTGGAGATATTTTGCAGCATATACCATAGACCAGCACTTCTCAACTGGTGGGTCATGGGTCGCAAAACTGTGTGTAACAGAGTAAAGAGTAGGGGTGGGAGAAAAATAAAATGGATGCCCAGATGCATCGTGATTCTCTCTTTAGCATTTCTAAATCAATTTCAGAATATTTATGAATCGATTCTGAGCTGAGTTTTGTTCTCCTGCATATGGCACATGTGTGCGCTAGAGACACAGCAGGCTTCATTGAGCAGAATTTGGTTGACAATCATGAGTCATATGTTTCGAATATAAATCTCTCTGAAGATGTCCTATCAAATCCATATTATCTGCATACTTAGGTTACAAAATACAAATAAAATCACTAATATGCAATGAACCTATAAGTGATATAACACATCCTTGAGGGCTTCTGTACATTGCTATTACCCTCTGAGTTCAGAAAAACAAAAGTCTTTAATCAAGATACTGGTTGACACCCAAAGATACCTACTTGTACTAACAAACTAATCAACTCTCATTGTATTAAATGCTGATGTAAAGTCTAGAAAGAAGATTATGGCATGTGCATTTGAATTCTTTCGTAAAATGAGTTGCAATATTCATAATAGTAAACACAGTTTTGCTCAACCTGGGCATTTTGCAATGAGAATGCAATGTTCCACTGCCTGGCCCTTCGTCTTCTACTGCATTGTTGCAGATGGATTGGCAGTGTGGGTCAGACCAGCTGTCGGGAAACTAGAACCCACTGGGCTGCTGAGCCACAGCTCAAATGGGGAATTAGGGGCTTGGGTGTGTTAAGAGTAAAGTCTGGTTTTATGTCTGGCTGCCCACAGTTGGTGGCCAGTATTGGTGGAGTATCTGTGGCTTGTTTAATTCATATTGGCTCCACGGACTGCTGTTTGAAACATTTCAAACCATGGTGCTAAGAACGTTTAAAACTCCAATTACATGCTGCTAATGGGCTATATGGAGTTGGATGTGGAGTTGTGTGGCAAAAAAATGCCAGAATGTGGGATATTGGTAGTCAAAGATGCTCCTGGTGGCATACATGCTCAGGTCCCTGGGGTACTGGGGATGAACATGCTTAGCCGTTGCTACCATGAGCTCTTTAGCCAAAATGGCCAGGCCTTGTTTGACTCTCCACCACTAGTAGGGGTTCTTGGTTTTGTTATGCAAGCATTGCAGCATTGTCATTATAAATCTCAGTCTATTTTTGGACAGGTAGGAAGAGTAAGAGTACAAGAGTTTCATCAGTGCTATATAAATAAAAATGATTGATTGATTGATGATTGACAGATGTCTTCACTAAGTACACCCTGGCAATTCCGATCAGAAGACAGAAACAGTGGTGCAGGTGCTTTTGGTGGCATGGTTCTGTAAGTTTGGGGTGAAGATTCAAAGTTGCAGCCCTGGTCATATACATTCTGACCAGGACCGCAACTTTGAATCTTCACCTATACAGCAACTTTGTAATTTGTATAAAATGGAGAAGTCTCAAACCACAACCTACCATCCCGCAGGAAATGGCCAGTGTGAGAAGTTTAATAGGACCTTACACAATCTTCTGTGCACACTGCCTCCATCAATTAAGCGGGATTATCTAGGACAATTTTGGCATGGTTTAGGTCCTGGATTTGAATAGTGAGCTCTTGGTTATCACTGCAGTGGCAATACAGAAGTGGCACTTTTTCTGCTTGCATATCATTGGCTGGTTTGCTTATTGACTGTCCTGTCATTGGGAGGGACTATAAAAACTGGTGGATGAGGCAGTATGTCGCTGCGAGGCACATCCCGTATGTGGGATAACGTTGGGACTGTTTGTTGTGTGCCAGACCTCATAGTGTACTTTTTAGACTGGCAGATTGAAATAATTCCCGTGCTGGCATTTGACTAAGGTTGATCATTGCAGGTAAGGCAGGATGTTTGAAACTTGTTCGTGTTGGTGTTTTGTTACTTATTAATAGTTTGAGTGTAAAACGTCCCCTTCATCACACTTATTTTTGTTTAGTCTGACTGAACAAGCTCTTTCCTTAGCATATCCATTACCTGCTTGACCTGATGGGAGGCAAGTACTAACCCATATGGTGTGTGTTTTTAAATTTTAATACCGTGATTCTGATTTACTATTGATATTCACCTAAAGTTGTTTGCTCTCTATAAACTGTAAATCTATTGCAGACAGATTAGCGGTGTCGCTATGTGCAATTTAGTTTCCCTGTTGTCAGTGCTGCGTGGGAACAATTTTTGATGTACTGGATTGGACATTTAGTGTGAACTGTGACGTTTATGTTTTTTTTCTTTTGATCCTATAGTAATAATTTTTACTCTTTGTATTTTCTTGGTGGATTCAAGTATTTATATTTGTAAATTGTGGGTTATTTGAGGGGTTGGGCAATTCTTTCTTTTCCAATTTATCTGTAATAGTGAGTTTTGCATCTTACAGGAGCTAAGTGCCTAAGGAAGGTGTGGATTCCTGGTGTTGGTGGTTCTTTCACAAGTGGTCACATGTGTGTGTGTGTGTGTGTGTGTGTGTGTGTGTGTGTGTGCGTGCAAGTGTGTATATCACAGGTGTAGGTAAAGGGTGTGATGCTGTGTTGGCCGAATGTGCCCTTATGCCAAGACTTGGTTCCTGTACCCTGATTTATGTCCTTTGATCCAGGTTGCCATTGTTCCATGTTGTAAAGTCCAGAATTGAGATTTCAAGAATTTTTTTGTAACAAGTCGGACAACTGGTCCAAAATTCAGTAGCTATAGAGTCAGGAAGTATGTCCATTTTAGTTTAGCTTTTTAATGCTTGAACAAACTCATGTCATATTATTTTCATTCTTATCCGCTGCGATCACAAAGCTTCAGCCATTTGTTAATGCCTATCAAAATCAACTACAGAAGGGAAATCATTTTCTTATTTAGCACCCAAACTCTGGAACAACTTTCCTAGTGTCGGTCTGGAAACAGACACTCTGTCAGTTTTAATATAGATTAAAGGCCCATCTTGTTAACCGGCTCATATTTCTATAATTTAAATCCATTAAAAAATTGTTTGGCTAATTAGGTGTAATGTCACGTCTCTGGATTATTGTTTTTGTCTCGTGCCACGTGCTCAGTGTGCCCTACTTTCAGTTCTAGTTAATTGTCTTTCAGCCGTGTCTCGTTAATTTAGTCAATTACACTGTGTATTTAAGTCCTGTGTTTTCAGTTCCGTTTGTCCGATCTCGTCTTTATTTGTGTGTGATTTTTGTCCTGCCTGCCTGCCTGTATTTATATTGTTTATTTCATCATCTGAATAGATTAAATCGCTTTATTTTCATTTATGTTCGTTGTGAGCTCTCCTGCTTATCCCTCGCGTGACAGTTACACTTTAAGAAAAATAGTTTTCACTGAATTCTTCATATATGCAAGGGCTAAATGTCCACTATTATTGGACATTCTCATCTCAATTAACAAATGTTTTAAATGCACAGTTAACGTAAGGTAATATATTGTCTAAGAGCTAAAATCTCCCTTGCTTTACTTGCAAATGAATTTAACAAAAAGTTTTGAAAAAGGTTGTTGTAATTCTTAAACACTGACCTTTAGAATAGATTTTAATGAAAAAATTTAAATTAACATTAACATTTCATTCCCAACAAGTAACTACAAAGCTATACACATTATTTGTTTAATTTATATTAATAAAATGAAAGAAAAACCCCCTGAGATAACAGGGTGGACAGAGAGAAACATCAGGAAAACAGAGGGTGGACATCACATCACTAAACAATAGTATAATTATTATGTTTAATATGTTGTTTTATATATATATATATATATATATATATATATATATATATATATATATATATATATAGCATATAAGGCCTTTCATCACATTAAAGTAAGTTATTATTATGTCTATTATTATAAGATCATCTATCGTTTTATTTGGCTACAAAACAGGTTTATCATGGTATTTTATTAATGGAAGTTTATAGTTATAGAGGACATATTATTTTGCTCTTTCTTACACACACACGCACACACACACACAAACACACTAACATTCCTATTGTAATGTAATGGTTTTTTTTGCTGTTATTTTAATATTTTCTATATCCTCATCAGTTTTATGGTTATTACTATATCGGCGGGGACATTTGGACGCCATATTGCAGGGAATATCAGTACACATACACCCACACACACACACACACACACACAACACGTAGTCTCGAACACACATCACAGTAAATGTAATGGCAAAGTCAAGATCATTTATTACAGTTTCTACCTTCTATTTACAAAGCTAAGTTCCAACAGTTTTTGTCTTCTTCCATTATGTCCCTTCTCCTTGTCCCCTTCTATTTATTGAGGTAAATCTGCCTTTTTTTAAGGATCTGCATCACAACAAGTCCGGTAGCGTCACTGCTTATACAGCAACAGTGCCATTTCCGGACAAATACATGCATACCATTTCAGCAACTATTTTTAAATGCATAATTTATTAATGAATTAAATACCATTACATGGTTTAAACACTTATTTCTGTAATTGTTACATTAAATGTTACATTATGCCCCCCCTGTTACAGTGCAAAACAGTAACAGGTTGGACAATAACAGGAAGGACAGCTATTGCTACCATTTTTAACCTGTTTATTAAACCTAGTTTTCAAATTACAAAAAAAATATCAATTTCCATTAAAAATAAGCATAACAAAGTGGGCGTTATGCTTTGCCACATCAGTGAATATTTATACAACACTGAAAAAATTATACAACACTGCTTCTTGTAGACAGTTTGCCAACAAAAAGTGTTATACTATTACTATTAGTGTTATTCATGTTAGAATCATGCTATTAGAGAAACATTCATATTCTTTTAAATAATATAAGCATTAAACATGTCTAAGTAACAACAAATATATTTTGCCAAGCAATATTATACATAATACAAAAAAAAAATTATTTGTTTCATTTTATTACATGGAGTTTACTTGGGGATATGGCATTTTAGCCTACTTGCACTAAAATAAGTGTAATTATTTTGAATTTATTTAGAAATTAAAAATTCATTGCTAATAAAGTATGAAAAAACAATTATTAAACATTATAGATATGCTCAAAAACAAAACATTTATAGCTGCATTTATAAACATCTTACTACTGCTTATTAATGTTGGAACAATGCTTTATAAAAGATAAACTGACTATTAATGATTCATAGTGTGCAGTTATTATAAAGTGTTGACCAATGAATCGAAAGACATAAAAAGTTGAAATAGCAGCTGTAGTCAATGAGTGATACTATAAAATATATCTTAAAATATATCAGCAGACGTATGTTTTAGTGAGTTCTATTGTGAAACAAAGTAAAACACAGAAGAATCAGGTGAGTAACGTGTTCAACACTGGTATCTTCAGGCAAAGGCAAACAGGTAAATTCAAGTTCATAGCATAGTCCAGAACTAGTAAGTTTCACTTTCCTCAAACTAGGTTTTGTGTGTGTCCGTAGATCCGACATGCAAATATCCTGGGAACACAGGGGAATTGGAACAACGCAGGAGATGATTCAGGCACAAGTGTCCTTTTAACGTCAATACCAGCCGAAGAGGAAGTGGTTGAGGTAAGTATATGTAGCGTGCTGGTGATTGCTGGTGCAGGTGATGGTGATTGTTCACAGGTGTAGTGTGTTCCTGATTGAGCGGGTGGTGACGCGTCACAGTGAACCTCTCCTCGGAGCGAAACCCTCCCAGTCTATGAGGTATTGAAGCTGGCCGTATCGTCGCCAGGAGTCGAGGATCTCTTGGACCTGGTAGATGTTATCCCAGAGGACTACGGGTTGGTCTGGAGGGGGAGGCAGTTCTGGTTCTGTAGAGGGAGGAAAGACTGGGTCAGTATGACTTTTGAGCAGGGAAACATGGAACAAGGGAGAGATTCTGTATTGAGGAGGTAGGTTCAGACGGTAAGTGACAGGGTTGATCTGGGAGTGAATAGTGAAGGGCCCTGGATTTTTCGCTTGGTCTGGCCATTTGTTTGAGGATGATAACCTGAGGACAGGCTAACTGAAGTTCACAGGAGTTGGAAGAAGGCTCGCCAAACCCTGAATGAATAGAGTGAATAGTGAATAGAGTTTCTACGGTTTCCATAACTGTGGGAAGACCTTTCAAGGGAATTAATTTGCATGCTTTGGAAAACCGATCGACAACAACCAGGATTGTGGTAAAACCTTGAGATGGAGGTAAGTCAGTGGCAAACTCAACTCCTATATGGGTCCAGGGTCGGCAAGGAATGGGTAATGGCTGGAGTTTACCTTCAGGTAGGCGACGCAGTGTCATGGTGGTGGCACAAACCAAGCATCCTTGGAAGTAGCGAGTGACATCGGTAGCCATATTTGGCCACCAGTATTTCTGTTGAAGGAGCGAGAGGGTTCGCCTTCTGCCAGGGTGTCCCGAACCAGGTGACGTGTGCATACTATCCAGAAGGGTCGGTACGTAGGTGAGACCTGGTGACACTTGCTGCGGAGCAGGCTCCTCGAGGGTGGCGGTATGAATCTCCTCATCCAGTTGCCATAATATTGGAATGGCGAAGACTGAGGGAGGCAACCCAGGTTCGAGTAGGTCAGTGGTAGGCTCTGGGGAAAACATACGTGATAAGGCATCAGCTTTAGAATTCTTATGCCCTGGCTGATATGTGATTTTAAAATCAAAACGAGAAAAAAATAGTGACCATCGAGCCTGACGGGCGTTAAGTCTCTTGCCGTTTTGTAGATATTGGAAATTCTTATGATCTGTGATAATGGTAAAAGGATACTTGGCTCTCTCTAGCCAATGCCGCCACTCCTCGAGGGCGAGCTTGATGGCAAGGAGCTCACAGTCTACTATTCCATAGTTCCACTCCGCAGGTGTGAGCTTATTGGAGAAGTATGCACATGGGTGAAGCGAGCGGGGTTCATCAGACCACTGAGAGAGGATAGATCCGACAGCTCTATCCGCAGCGTCTACCTCTACCACGAATGGCTTAGAGGGATTGGGATGTCGTAGGATGGGTGCCATGGTAAATTGTTGTTTCAGGTATTGGAAAGCCTGCCGTGTCCAGGTTAGGAAGCATCGTCCTCCTTTAAGTAAAGAGACCCAAACTCAAGACTGCATTTCTGTAATGTCTGTCTGACGTTGCATCACTCTCTCAAGTACTCTTAAGCACTAAATGAACTAAATAAACTTATATAAACTTAAATAAACTCTCTGTTGTATTCTATTCTATTTCAATTTCCAACTATTTTCATTTCAGCCAACTGTGCTTCCTTTATTTCCAATGCTTGTCGTTCTTTCAAGGCTGCTCTGTTAGCCTCCTCTTTAAGATGAACGGAGGATGCTGTAGACAATGAGGACCTTTTAGATACAGATATTACTCCACTTTCAGACTTATTAGAAGTGAGTTTGAGGATCTCAATGAATGGATGTGTAAGTGGTGCCTGCAGAATACATAGGTTGCACAGACAATTGGATTCTGTGGCAGACCTGACCTGTTGAAAAGGAATGGTCTTCATCCTGCCTGGGATGGTGCCACTCTTCTCTCTAGAAATATGTCACATAGCCGCGTACTTGACTAACTAGGGCCCAGATCAAGAAGCAGACAGACCAGCTGCTTCACGTCACAGAAGGCAGTTAATTCTCAGCACATAGATATTCTTTTACTTAGACATCATACTACAGAGACTGTGTTTGTTCCCCAAATTAGAAAACACAGAAAATGTCAATTCATCAATTAAAAACTGTTTATAATACAGAGAAGCAAATGATAAAACTTGAAAAAATATCAGATCCATTTCTGCAAAAGCACTTTATATAAATGATTTGATCAATATCAGAAACTAGATTTGCTTTGTTTGACAAAAAATCTGGTTAAAACCAGACAAATACATTACTTTAAATGAGTCTTCACCCCAAGATTACAATTATAAAAATTAGCCATGTCCAAAAGGTAGGAGGAGGTGTTGCTCTGCTTTATAACAATATTCTCAGTACTTCTCAGAGGGTAGGCTTTAAGTATAACTCGTTTGAAGTTATGGTGCTGCATATAATATTATATGAGAAAACATGAGCTAGTGATAAATCCTGTTATGCTTGTACTGGCTACTGTATACAGGCCACCAGGGCACCACACAGACTTTATTAAAGAATTTGCTTTAGTCTTAATCTTTGGTGATTTTAATATCCAAATATTAATAAACCGTGCATTCTCCGTGGTTGATCTGGCTGATGAAACGTGCACGTTTACATTTGGAAAACCATTCTTTGGTGAGTAATCTTTTTGTTTTTCAAGTTTTAAATGTGCCTCACAGTGAAATAATGCACATTCTATTCCATATTATCAAACTTGTGCAACAGGTGTGATAAAGTTATGACTTTTGCTTAGTTTTCAGTAAAGTTCAGTTGGCGGCTATTATCAGGCAAGAAGTGAATGCATGTAATTGCTGAATTGCTTTGAGTTTCATTGACGAAAGTCAATGTTTGTTTGGTTTAATATGAATATATCAATTTATATTACACATGAATTTACAATCTGTCATTTTTTGCATATATTTTTATACATTACACATTAAACATAATGTATGATCAAATTATGATTCATGCACTTTTCTTTATAAAGCTGAAACGGCAGATTGTGACAAAATCTTTATAACTTCAACAATTCTGTGCTGCTTGGATAGCATTACATTCTGCCATATACACAACCATAAATCAAGTACATTTAAACAGCAATGGAAGAACAGAAGAGTGTAATTCCTGCTAGCTGTGGCCACCCTTAAAACAAATCTCAAATACATTTATTACCTAACTGCTTCAACATGACACCATCTTCCATCATGAATCGATGAACAATGTGCTGAACAGTCCTTGCTGCAATCTGCGGATGCTCGATAACGGCGTTGTTGGGGTGGGAAACGACAGAATTAAAAAAGAAAAAGAATCTATCTGGTGTCAACAGGGATGGAATGACAGTGACCTTAATGGGAGTAACAGCAACAGATGAGGGACAGTACTATCGTGGTATTGACAAGTCCAACAAAAACTGGTCTGATGCTTTGTATATCTAGGTACAGCAACCTCCATGAATGCCGAGCTAAAGGAAGCTGCAGCAAAGTGCCAAGGTAATAAGGCAATAAGGTAATAAGGTTGTACACTGGCACACTCTGTTGCAGAGAAAGGAGCTGTGAATAAACACGAGTTGCTGGCTATGTTTGCAAATGTCTCATTCATGGAAGGTCACCCCACTGACTGCTGCCACATGGAACAAACCTGACTGTTTGGTCCCACAACAAATGACTGAGATATTGAAAGCTGCAGATATCAAAAACATTGAATAACCTGCACAAGATTTTAAGCAAACCACCAAGATGAATCAACCAGAAATGACACCTCCACCGCTGAGAGTGATGCACATAAAAGGAGATGTGTGTGTCTGCATGTCGAGGCCAAAGCCCAGGTTGATGACAGGCTGGTCTGAATGTTGGATCAGGATCGTCATGAGGAACGGAACGACAAACAAATGTTTAGCTATGATCAACGGGATGGCAACTAATTTCACGTGTCTCTTCACTCGACCAATTGAGACCTTACCCGCCACTGTGTGCTGAACAAGTATGAACAAGATTAAAAGGTTAGTCTGGACGGTAAACAACACCGAATATGCTCTGACAATGATCAATGAGTGATGAAGCTGATGAAGATGAAGCAGAGATGCAGTAATTCAGAATAGATTAGTGCTAGACATGATTACATAAAAATCTGGGTGCATATGTAAACTGCTGGGTACATCATGTTGTTTTCATATTGCTGACCACAGCTGCAACATAAATGACATCATCGCCCACATGAGAATGACCGTAAAGGAGCCTGAAGTAGCTGATAACAAATGGTTTGAATGGATGACACATTTGTAGGGAGGATGGGGCTACTGGTTAAATAATGTTTTTCTGTCAATAGTGGGAGCTGGAATATTGATACTGTTAAGTTCGCCATGCATTTTTCAATTTGTGTCGAGTTCAGAGGCAACCAGTAACAAAGGCAACCATGTCACACCCAGGTATAATTAATAATAAATATTTAGATTATATTTTAGAATCAACTGTAGCAGAATTAACGTCACAATTATTTGATCTGTTTGTCCACTCAGCAGACAATATAATTATTTATCAATTCTAGGAAAGGTTATTTTCCTGGCCAAGGAAGAATAGCTTTCCTACTCTGCAGTACTAGCAGTAATTTAGCATGTAGCAAGGGTCAACAAGATGCTACATATGTTAAACTTTTTTTTGGACTGGATCATCTGAATAAGTGTTTGCCGACTTTTTCTCTTTTTTTATGTGCTTGCAAAAAAAAAATAATAGTAATTAAGTTAGCACAAAAACAGCCTTTGCAGAACTGTATCTTTTTTCAGGGATTTAAGAGAATGATTTATATGAAAATCAGAAGTGAATAGTATAATTGTGATAAAATTGCTTAAAATCCTTTTTGATAATATGATAAAGTTATAAAATGATTCCATATGTGTGATATACTGATGCATTGCATGATGTAACATGAGCAAATCAATGTTAGTTTTAATCAATAACTTTTTTTCCTAATGATGATAATGAAATAATTACAGGGTGATATTCTGCATTGGGAAAGTGACTGAGGGTCGAACTAAAGTTCAGAGTGCAGTACCAGTGTTAACATGATATTGTATGCACCAATAGAATAAAATCAACCAGTAAAGTAAAAATAAAATTAGAAATAGGTTATCAGTGAATGATAAAAATGGAGAAAATTGTTGTGGAAATTTTATTTTTTGTTTTTTGCTCTCAATATGAGACTGAGCCTGCAAGAGAGATTTTGATTGAAGTTAACAGCAAGGGGGCCCTAGTTATAACAAGATATGACCTTTAGGGTCTGCTATACCATAAGGGGAAGGACAGTGACCTCAGGGGGTCACATATACTGGGAATGCTTCTTTAAAAGGAAATTCATGATACTTCTTTCTACCCATGTGTGGAAAAGTACAGCTGTTAAGAAAGGTAACCTTGAAGGGTAACTAGATTTTTAACTAGATTTTTTTGTCTTTTAATCAATTTAATATTTAATGCACATTTAGCTAGTTCCAGTATAATATTGTATTATGTTTATGACAAACATTCTTGGTTTTATGCATTTCAACTTGTCAGAGCAGGGTGCAATATGCATGTGCAAATTATTTTAATATAAAAAAAATACAATGCTAATGTGTTGGGTTTTTTTTTGTTCCGCTCCCTTTTTTCTGCTTTACATTAAAAGTGTTCTGCCAATAATTTTTTTGGTGACGAGTCTGCCTCAAGAAAACTAACTCTGGCCTCTGGAATTCCAGCAACAATGGAAGAACTCATACATCACTATAAAGACATTCTTTGAGTTGAAACAATTCTTCCGTTTGCAATGAGACCTCAATTACCAGTGGCCCAGAGCCTCAAACCCCTGCTTCATCAATAGCCTCATCCAGCAGCAAATCTACACTATGCACATCAACCCCGCATTCATCCCCAGAGAATCAGTCCTTAGGATTGTCCTCCTGGCCCAAGGCGTTTGAGGTCCCTAAATTCAACTATGAGGCTGAATTTGAGCTGCAACAAAAGAATATAGAGTTTGAGACAAATGGAACATACTTCAACCCTGGTCCTAAGCTGAAAGGAGTCATCCCTGAGGGCCTAGCCCAAGACATTACGAAATATATATAATACCCAAAAGACTATGAGTGTGAAGAGGTAGCAGCAGCTTTGACAAAGGCACATCCTTCTTTGGGTCAGCTAGGTTCCCAGACTGGATTTTGGGGATGGAAATAGTTACTAAAGTACAAAAACTACAAAACAAAGCTTGGGCAACTCGGGCATCCTGAAATCCGTGTAAACTCCTTGAAGCACAAATGAGAAGGCCAAGTCAAAGCTGCAGCCAACATAAAGAAACCAAGAAAAGCTGAAGTAAATTACATTCCTCTGCACCCAAAAGGGCAAACAACAGAAAGTTTGGAGAGGGAAAGAATTTCCTTACTGTCAGAAGTGAAAAAGTGTGATAATGAAGTGGTGATAAAAGCAAAAATGGAAAAAACTTTCTAAGACGTCTAGAGATTGTAGAGCAGAGGCCAATGATTAAAGAGTATAAAAACAGATGGCCTGCCCTGTTCAAGGAGTGTGAAGTAAGTAGATTTGTTTGTACATGTTGACCATTGTTTTATTTCCCATGGCAAAGTATAGCTGCATCATTTTATTTAATTTGCCAAAAATCCTGCATTCCTATATGGTAAAAATTATAGACAAGAAATAAATTGCTTTATTTTATTTTATATTTTCCAGGTAAATGCAGAGTTCCTGTGTATCACCACCAAGCCACTGCCATCAAAGTTCATGTCACAGTTGGACCACTTCTCAGACAAGCTAATCCAGATATTCAAGAAGAAAGGAGGAGCGAAGGGGCAAAGGATCAAGGATGTCCTTGCAATTAAAGATTTGGTTTGTAGAAATGCACCCTTTTGCTGTATTGGGGTGGTTATTTTAAGGTTTTCTTGTCCATAGCTGCTCAATTGAACTTATTTGAGAAGTGCTGATTATGTAGCACACTTTAATGTTTGCATTTAATTTCCCCACTGAACACACTGCCTGGACACCTTAAAGTACAACCCTCACAGTTTTATAAATTTTGATTTGATTTGTCACTCCTCCTTTAGTATCATGACATTAACACCAAAAGGGAGTGCATCCTGAGAAGCGTTGTCATCTACCTCAATGAAGATGCTGACTCTTTCTTCAAGGAATATTTAGTAAGTTTATGTCAATGTTTCCCATGTAGTGTTAAACGGTGTAACTCTGTAATTTAACTCTATTATTTCTTACATGGCACATAATTATGGAATTAAATGAATATAAATCCACTGCTCTAAAAAATAAAGGGAACACTAAAATTACACATCCTAGATCTGAATGAATGGAATATTCTTATTAAATTCTTTGTTCTTTACATAGTTGATTGTGCTGACAACAATCGAACAACCACACAATCAAATTTATTAACCCATCAAATTAACACAATCAAATTTATTAACCCATGGAGTTCTGGATTTGGAGTCACACTCAAAACTGAAGTGGAAAAACATACTACAGGCTGAAAACAAGTCAAAATGAGTCTCATTAGTGTGTGTGTGTGTGTGTGTGTGTGTGTGGCTTCTACGTGCCTGTATAACCTCCGTACAATGCCTGGGCATGCTCCTGATGAGGAGACGGATGGTCTCCTGAGGGATCTCCTACCAGACCTGGACTAAAGTATCTGCCAACTCCTGGACAGTCTGGGCATTGGTGGATGGAGTGAAACATGATGTCCCAGATGTGCTGAGTTGGATTCAGGTCTGGGGAACGAGCAGTTGTTTTTGTGTATTTTCTTTTGTAATTCAGTCCTGTAAGCTAACAACAGTCAGCAAACTCATGAAGATTGTTTGAGTACTGATCTCCTTGTTATAATCACACTGTCTTTGGGTCTTTTTTTATGCCTTACCGTAGCTCAGATGTCCCAATAAGGTTTTAAGGCACAGTAGAGTTTAAATTTGTCTTTATTGTGATGTTTGTGGTTCTACAATGTACAATGCACTGTAAGGGTCCTGTTGAAGGTTTTATGGTTTTAAATAAAAGGACCTCAATCAGGTTTGGCTTGTGAGTGTGTATTAATGGGGGATCAAATGGGAAAAGAACATTTTTCCAATAAATTAGTTAAACAAGTGTAATTCTATTTCAGTAAGTTAATGGATTTCTTTTTGTTTAGCTGTATTTGATAAAATTGAGATGGTCTAACTTAATGACATTTCATTAACTTTCTTTGAGTTGGGGCTATGTGCATTCCTACATAAAATTAAATTGAGTTCATCCAATGAGTGTAGACATTCTGAAATCTATTGGGGTTAGACAACACGTCTCAGCATCTACTCATTGCTGAAATCATACACTAGATTACACTAGATTGTTGAAATTCTGCAGCAAAGTGATAATATTTCAGATCATCATCTAGTCTTGTGTGAACTCCATATAGCTAAAACTATAAGTATGGTAGAACTATCACTTCCAGCACATAAGAATGCTTTGTAAGCAATCTTCCAGATTTTCTCAATTCCTTAGTGCATCCAACACTGCAGAAAATCTTGATAATGTAACAGAAACTATGTACTCTCATTTTTCTACCACTTTAAATACAGTTGCTCCTTTATGCTTAAGAAACATGAAAGAAAACGATCTGACTCTGTGGTATAATGAGCACACTCACACTCTAAAGAGACCAGCAGGGAAATGGAGCGCAGCTGGAGAAAAACAAAACTAGAAGTATTTCATATAGACTGGCAGGAAAATACCCCATCGTACAGAAAAGCATTAAAAATGGCTAGATCTGATTATTTTCTGTCTCTTTTTCTTCTAAAAGAAACAAAAAAAAAAACTGGTATTTATTCAATACAGTGACTAAACTAAAGCGTCAACAGGTGCTGAAAGATTACAGCAGTATTGACAGTAATGAACTACTTTACTTCCAAGATTGAGACTATTAAAGATAAAATTGTAACCATGCAGCTGTCAGCTACCTAACATAAGATTGCACTATAGTTCAGTGCACTATAGATCCCCTGAGGAAAAATTTAATTCATTCTCTATTATAGGAGAGGAAGAATGGTACAAACTGCTTAAACATACAATAAAGAAAATAGCTTTGCTGTGATTTTGGCTATACTTGCATGTAAAATTATAGAAGCAACATAATAAACAGGACTATGTTTTGGCACTGAACTGCATGCAGTGGTTAATACACAGGTGCTTCTCAATAACAGATAGTTGAGTGGACGGAAAAAGTGTGGAAGAAGAAGATGCACAATGAACCAAGAGAACTGAGAATTGTAAAGCAAAATTGATTCAAATATTTCACAAGGAATAGATTGAGGCTGAGGTCAAGGCATCAAGAGCCATCACACACAGACATGACAAGGAATTTGTTGAAAGTTGTCATATTCCTCTTGTTAATCCACTTCTGAACCACAGACAACATCAGAGGTGTCTTACCTGGGCTAAAGACAACTGGCAAGAACTGTGCACAGTGGTCCAAAGTCCTCTTTTCAGATGAGAACAAGTATTGTATTTCATTTGGAAACCTGTTTAAAGTCCAGTGTTAATTTTCCACAGTCTGCGATGATATGATTTAGGGTGCAATGTCATCTGCTGAATTGAATTGAATTTAGGGTCAATGTCATCTGCTGCTGTTGGTCAGTTGTGTTTTTTGAAATCCAATGTAACTGCACCTGTTTACCAAGAAATTTTGGAGCACTTCATGCTTCCCTCTGCTGACCAGCTTTTTGAAGATGCTGAATTCATTTTCCAGAAGGATTTGGCATCTGCCCAAACTGCCAAAAGCACCAAAAGTTGGGTAAATGACCATGGTGCTGGTGTGCCTGACTGGCTATTAAACTCACCAGACCTACACCCCCTAAAGAACCTATAGGGTACTGTCAAGAGGAAAATGAGAAACAAGAGACCAAAAATGCAGATGAGATGAAGGTCACTGTCACACAAAAAAAACAAAAACTAGGCTTCCATACCACCTCAGCAGTGCCACAAACTGATCACCTCCATGCCATGCCATGCCATGCCATGCCCAATTGAAGCAGTAATTAAAACAGAGCCCCGACAAAGTACTGAATACATGTACAGAAAATGAACATACTTTTCAGAAGGGCAACAATTTGCTAAAAATGAAGTATGAAGTATTCACAATTGTTGAGATAGTGAATTAGTGGATTTTTGTTAAATGTCTTCACAATTAAAGCCAAATCACAACAATTAAAAGAAACAAAGACTTAAACTACTTCAGTCTGTGTGCACTGAATTTATTTAATACACACATTTAACAGTTTGAATTGAATTACTAAAATAAATTAACTTTTCCGTGACATTCTAATTTATTGAGATGCACCTGTACAGAACTCCACAGTGAGCATGATTTCACCAAGTACAAGATTCCAATCAACCAGGAAATATGTGCTTATGATCAGGTTTAGGTGCTTCTACACCTTTGTTAATCAGCTATTGTTTCACACTGATTTTAGGAATACATTTTTGGAAAGGTTAGGTTTAGGGGTAGAGAGTGGGTCTATATTTTTGGACAGAAATGTTGATCCAGGATCATGTCTTAATTCCTAATAATTCTTAATAAAATCATGGGCGAAGAGAACCGGAGCTACTTCTCTATGTACATATCTATGGCGATTCATGCAGGTATGTGTTACTCCGCAGCAGTGATGACAGAACCCGGATACAATAGTCAAAAAATAAGCACTTATAAGGGTACCGTAGTGATTTGGATAAAGACATGGTTTGAAAGATGAAATTATAATGTACTCATTCAATACATACATTTTGCAAATTCTGAACGCAGGAAAAGTTACATTCTGCTTTACCTGCTCATCTGCTCACTATACAGAGCTGACGCAGAAAAAGAGTGAGAGAGAGAGAGTGAGCAAGAGAGAGAGACTTGTGCAGCGAAAAAGAGGAACAATACTGGCGACTCTGAGAAGTAAATAAATAAGGTTTGAGCAAAAAACAGATTGGTTGATATGTTGGCAACACTGACAATATCAATATATATTTCTCCAACTCCAGTTTGAGTTAACGTGTTATTAATGCGTTAATTTTGACACCCTTAGCAAAAAGATTATGTTTTCAGAAAATTATTATGAACATTTCATTAAAATAATAATGTAATATTTATTACATTATGTGAAGTTCTTACTCTCCAGTTACAGTTACGCCCTAAGAACTACGCCCACAGGAGGGAAATGTAATCGGCTACAACATTTATTGAAACATTCATTATTTTTAACCCTGTCAAAAGATTATTTCACCACTTTATGTGAACCTGAGAGAAGCTGCTCAGAAAATGTGTTTAGTTAAGGACAGAATGGAAAGGTCTTACACTTTGTCAGCTGAAACACACATTAACAGACAAGACTAAAGGCACTTGTTTAGACTACCTGAACTTGGCAGAGCTAGGTGCTGATGGCACAGACATACTCCTGGCTTTAGTTCTATTCCGGAATACTTTTCCATGGAAAGGCTCCTCACTGCAATCACAGGCTGAGCAACAATAGAGAAAAGTCTCAGAGCATGCATCTGACTTCAGCGTCCACTTAGACTCTCCAGAATCCTCCATCTGAAAGAAAAGATTGAACAACACAGCAAAATATCAGTTTGAGTTCACAGACTGGATATAGCCTTTTTTCCTCAGGAGTAACATGCACCTGTTGCGCACAGAAAAACAGTTGTTATATAAATGTGTTATATAATTTTTTTAACTTAAATATTAATGTGAAAATCAGCCACCTCTGCTAAATGAAAAATGAAAATGAACCACTACTGTTAAATTTGTAAAACAAAATTAACAGAATAAATTACTTGTCACTTCTTACTAACATTACTTCTTTAAACAGAGTGATGCTCTAGGACCATATATATGCACAATATATGCCATTTAGCTTATATACAAAAACAAACCTAACAATGAGAGAATATCTATAGAGTGAGCATTTGTTATTGCGAAAAGCAAAACTGGTTTACACCGATTGTCTTGTTTTTAACCATGTGATTTGTCTTCACAGCGTTTTTGTCTGGATCCGAGGAAAAGAAATATTAAATAAAGCATGCACCTGTAATGGCCACAATCCTGTGGGTGTCATAATGAGCCATCGCGAAAAAAAGCTTAGTTTTACAGAGTATGTTATGAAATTTAAGCATAGGTTAAGAGCATTAGCCGCTAATGTGGCAGCAGCAGCTGAGTAGCAGTACCTCACTTAGGCGTGATCCCGATCCTTTCAAACAAACAACAAGCAGATAATTAGCCCACTGTATGTCTAGCAATACAGCAGACGTTTTCCCCTTCGACTGTAAAGATAGGACATTAGAACTTCCATTGCTATATGTTTCTGGACGGAGACTGGGCTAACCGGTTAAACAGTCTCTATTCAGCTGTCATCCGTAACATTACACGAGCGAAACACTTCCTGGAGACGACATCAAACCTACGCCCACAGGAAGGCGTGTCCTGGGCGGGTCTTGCTTTGAGTAATGAATATTCATTACTTAAAGCGTCATTATTATTTGCACGATGAGCAAAAGAGATTGCCTGCATCCCAATGTGCTTACTATCCACCCTATCAGCCCTAAATAGTATTGAATATTACTAATATCAAATAGAATTTAGAATGTATAGCATGCACATTGGGATGCAGGCACTGACTGTCCAGTACAAAGTGTATACTTCATACTATTGTTGCGGAACAGTGTGTGAAACAGTATACAGTAAGCTACAAGTGTTTCAGAGTAGTGCTTAATTTTCACATGACAAAATTTTTGTGGCTGTTACTTAACCTTACAAACAAACTGTTCTTTTTACAAATCAGGCTCATAGTAGTAAACAATGCCATATTGTCCAATTAAAAGTGCTTGATTGACAAGCAATCTGAGCAATCAACACTGTTACACTGGCAGATGAGAGTTTTACTTACTCAAACATGTTTTGAGTGCAGAAAGGAAAATTATTATTTTACAGATTCAATCTATGAAATTGAAGCAAAGGCGGGGTCAGGAAAATTGATCGTATGAATGGAATATTTCTGAAAAATACATTTCATTCACTTTGTGAGAGGCATTTATTGCAAAGTGAGTGTGTTTATCATGTATTTTCAATACAATATTAGCATCTCTAATGCTTAATAAGATAAGTAGTGGACATAGAAGCACAGAACAAATAATCATGAACTAAATATCATACAGCATTCATTTTCATTTGAGTGCTTCATCAGTGATCACACCAAAGCTCATGCTGTATATGAAACCATTATGAGTGACAACAACACTCATTCAAATCTCTGTGACACTTAATCAGTCCTTTAGCGTTAGCATTAGCATTGTAAGGAGGTGAATCAAAACCTGTATATTGCATTAAGACTGATCTGAGAAGGGATATCCAAAGGAACAAAAGGACTTCAAAAAGAGAGTAAACAACACCACCCCCTGTTGTGTTTATGACACCCTCTTCACCTCTGCTCTTCCTGCTTCCCCTCCTTCTGCCCAAAAGCATGCTATTACTTAGGGAACGCATAAAAAATTACTCTTTTTGAGTCTATCGAGGAGATGGCTGCATTAAGGTAAGTGATCTACGGGGTAGCCTCTGACTAAGACCTGGACTAGCCCAGATGTGTCGTGAGTCTGTTCTCTAAGCGACCCAGACTCCTAACGAACGATAAGTCGAAACTAGGAAATATTTTAGTTAATTAATGATCCAAATGTAATCACAACTAGAGGGATCAGCAGTTACATTTTAATAAATATAACTAAAATCACGAAGGATTGGAGTCAGATAAATTTATGTATAAGGTCAGTACTATAATTGGAAATACAAAAGATTAATAAATATTGGTGATTTTTAATGAGACGCAAAGAAAAGACCGAACACGCATTGACCTTCGACCAGGGCCTCTGGATTCCGTTCTGCAGGAAAAGGGGACCCTTACAGCATTAGTGCTGCTCTCAGGGCAGGAGTGATCAGTATTCATATTACTGTTATTTTTACTGAAATTGTTTACTGGTCTTGGGGCAGGAGTATTTAAAATTCACAATAATCTTATTTTTAGTGTACTCAATAGGTCAATATTACTGTTTTTTATGTGCACTGTACACTGTTCTCTGGTCAGGAGTACTCAGTATTCATATTACTGTTTTTTTAATATACTATTTGCTGCTCTCAAGGCAGGAGTAATCAGGTTCATATCACTTTTATTTTTGCTGATCTATCCGCTGCTTTTAGGGCAGAAGTACTCATATTATGAGTATTCTTTATTGTTCTAAAACTGAAGCATGTTGTCTCACAATCCAATAATATGAAGTGTAGTCTACACTGCGTAGATAATGTATTTTTTAATTCCTCCTATATAGTATTGATATTTTTTATCCTTGTAATACCTAGGACTGATCAAAACTTGAACAGAAGGAATTTTCCGTATTTTTAGTTTACAGTAGATACCTGCGCGGGACAGATTTTTCAGTCCCGCTCCCGCAAGGTCCTATCCCGCTCCCGCCCGCTCCCGCAACAATATAGATAATTTTTTCCCGCTCCCGCCCGCAATATTCAAGTTTTGTCCCGCTCCCGCCCGCATGTAAACATTAAAACTGTGCACACATGACGCTTCAGACCTGAACTTCCAGACTTGTGGCTGCTGTATGCGAGTATTTTGCTGAGTTGTTCTTGTTGCTTTTGTGCAGCAGATAAATAATATTTTATTTCTTTTTAACAATTTAATTTCAAGATATTTCCATTTTGCGGGAGTCCCGCAAATAATTTTATTCTCCCGCAACCCGCACACACGAGGACCTTACCGCCCGCACCCGCGTTCACATATCAAATTTCGTCCCGCACCGCACTGGGTTGCGTCGGGTCCCGCGAGACCCGCGGTACTCCCGCGGGATTGCAGGTCTCTAGTTTACAGGTGTTTTTCCTACATTTTTAATGATGCACTGCATTATTGGTGTAAGATCCTTGTGGCGCGAACCGCATGCGTGTCTCACTGCCTAACCAAGCGTTTCTCTCATGATTATCTGCTATCTTGTGTATGGCCTGTTTACTCTGACCATTGTCTCTTCGGATCATCCCTGCATTCTGGTAACCTGTTTGGATTGATGTTTGTGTCATGACCCATTGCCTGCTTTCCTGTCTTTGCTATTTGGAAATCCCTTGAACTTGTTTGCCGATCTGACTGCCTGCTGTAGTTTGGGACTCTGACCCACGTTTTAAAGCTTCTGTGGATTATTTTCTTCAGCCTCTAAGGGAAGTGTTTAAATATCCTGCTGGGGGCAAGGATATTTCGAGTCAACTCATCGACATCATGCAAGGGAAATGCACAGCTGCTGAGTTCGCAATTGAATAGGAATGATGTAGCTCTGAAGGCAATGTTTCAACACAGACTCAACACCGAGTTACAAACTGAACTGGCCTGAGTTTGTTAACCTGCCAATAAAGATCAATAATCTTAAACGTCAAGCACCAGCATATAAATCTAACGAACATTTACCAAGTCAAGCTCAAACTCATGTTTCTGTTGAACCATGTGATTTCCAAGAACCGATGCAAGTTAATAGCCAACGGCTATCTATGGAAGAACGTGAACGTCACAGGCGTCTACAACTGTGTTTCTGCTGTCGCAGTATTAATCACCACAATGCTGAGTGTCCTCAGAAGATGGCCGCAACACCCCGGGTAAATATGGATCACTTCTATCTGCTATGCAATAAAGCGTATACACTGCCTGTCGTTATTAGAACTGACCCACTGCATCTTGTTCTGTCTGTGATGATTGACTCCAGGCCTGCTTTAAACATCATCAGTCAAGAAATTGTTATGAAGTACCATATTCCCACACAACCATGTGAAACACCAATCAAGATCAAGACAATCAATGACAATTTTATTGGAACTGGAATAACACATCAAACACAGACTCTGACACTTCAAGCGGGCATGTTCCATCGTGAGGACATCACTTTCTACATTGTCAACTCCTCCAAGTATGAGATCATTCTGGGACATCCATGGCTGTCAGCTCATGATCCACACATCTCTCGGGCCAAGGTTGAGCTCATTAAATGGTCCCCGACATGTTTCAATCAATGCTTTTCTGTTCAACCTGTTATGTATTGCACTACCAGGATAGAGAGTCCTGAGACCCAGAAGGACATAAAAATTCCCTCATGTTACCACGATCTCCTAGAGGTTTTCAGTAAAGTTAAGGCTACCCAACTACCTCCTCATAGACCATGGGACTGTGCTATTGACCTACTCCCCAATGCCATGCCACCCAAGAGTAAGGTATATCCACTGTCTCTTAATGAGAGTCAAGCTATGGAGGAGTACATTGATGAGGCTCTCAGTTCAGGTTTTATTTGACCATCTACTTCACCTGCTGCGGCTGGCTTTTCCTTCATTGGCAAGAAAGATGGAGGTTTACGACATTGCATTGACTTCAGAGGCCTCAACAATGTCACAGTTAAATTCCACTACCCTCTTCCCCTTGTACCCTCAGCTCTGGAACAATTAAGAGAGGCCACCATATACACCAAACTCGACCTCAGAAGTGCTTATAATCTCATCCGTATCAAGGAAGGTGATGAGTGGAAAACTGTGTTTATGACCACCAGGGGGCACTATGAGTATCTTGTATGCTTTATGGCCTGGCCAATGCTCCAGCTGTATTTCAGTCATTTATCAATTAAATATTCAAGGAAACCAAGGTGAAAGCAGTCACGGAATGGCCACAACCCACAACTGTCAAAGAACTCGTTGCGTCTCCTGGGGTTTGCAAACTTCTATCGAAGATTCATCAGAGGTTACAGTATGATTGCTGGCCCTTTAACTTCCCTGCTCAAAAGGAAGCCCAACTAAGCTTCACTGGAATGATTCTGCAACAACAGCCTTCATGAACTTAAAGGAGAGATTCACCACTCCTCTGATACTCAAACACCCAGACCCCAGTCTTCCATTCGTTGTGGAGGTGGATGCTTCGGACTGTGGTATAGGAGCAGTGCTTTCACAGAGACACAGAGTCAATTATTTCCTTGTGCCGCCTTTTCCAGGAACTAACTTCATCTGAAATAAATTATGATGTGGGTAACAAGGAACTATTGTCCATGAAAGCAGCTATAGAGGAGTGGCGCCACTGGCTAGAGGGATCCATACATCCATTCCAGGTGATCACTGACCATAAGAATCTTGAATATATAAAGAGTGCTAAACGGCTGAACCCCCGCCAAGCCAGGTGGGCTTTGTTCTTTATCAGATTTCAGTTTACGGTTACTTACCGACCAGGCAGCAAAAACAGCAAGGCTGACGCTCTCTCACGCCTGACATGATCTTCCTCAGGAGCATGAGGTACCTGATGCCATCTTGCTTCCCACTATAATACTAGCTCGTTTCCTGGGACATCATGGAGGAGATCCAACGTGAACAACAGGCAGAACCATCCCCTGCACAGTGCCCACCTGAAAAGCACTATGTTCCCCTGAACCTTCGTCAACGCGTCATGCAATAGGTCCATACCTCCCTCACCACTGGACATCCAGGTATTTCAAGAACTCTCAACTTAATCCAAAACTCTTTCTGGTGGCCCGCCATATCCTGTGATGTCTCAATCTATGTCAAGTCATGTCAAGTGTGCACGCAGTCTAAGACCCCCAAGGAACTTCCATCTGGCCTACTCAAACCACTCCTGATTAATCAACGCCCCTGGTCAAATCTATCCATAGACTTCATAACAGATCTCCTTGCCTCGAACAACTGCCATTCTTGTCATTATTGACAGGTTCTCCAAGGCGTGCCGACTCATTCTGATGATGGACCTCCCTACTGCCATGGAAACAGCCCGTGCATTGTTTGAACATGTTTTCAGAGTCTATGGGATACCAGAGGATATCATCAGTGACAGGGGTCCCCAATTCACATCACAAGTATGGAGAGCTTTCTGCAAGCATTTAGATATCAATATCAGTTTAACGTCTGGATATCACCCTCAAGTGAACGGCCAGGTGGAATGGCTAAACCAGATTGAAGACAACACCTACACCCTCCCTACCAACCTGAACAACGGGTCTGACCTCTGCCTGTTGTATTTGACTATTCTCTTTTGGATTCTCCCAATAAAACTCTGCACATGGATTCGCAGCCTTCATTAGTGTCCTCATTACAACTGAAAATATTGCTTCAGAATAAATTTATACCAAAAATCTAGGTGATGATATGCTAAATTCTAAACCCTGTCTGCATGTTAATATTTCAGTGTCATTAATTTCTTTACTTGCGAAGTTAAACTAGTATTAATTTCTTTCAGAATTTTCCTGGGAATAAATCCTGGTCAAAGGCTGAGATGAAGGGAACAAAAACATCAAAATCCTCCAATACCACAAAAATTCCTGAAAAAAGCTGCAGCCCTGTTAGTATTACTGATTTTTTTTTCCTTTGATTTGACTTGGTCTCTTTACAGTTTTACTTTGGAGCTCAACTTTTTCATAGTGCAGCACTAATATTGTACACACAAATACTGTTTAAAAACAAACAAACAAACAAAAAACCCCTCTATAGCAAGCATTTTCTGCACATTGTACTACCACTGAAGCTCTAATTTTGTATTCAAGGTTTGGTGCTTTTATGCATGCATGTAGGTATGTATGTTTATTTATTTAGCTGCAGCTTTGTTTTTATTCCTGATTTTGTGTTTTTCTTTTAATTAATTTGACTTGGTTTATTTTACTTATGGCGCTAATTGTTTTGACAGTGCATCACTAATATTGCACACAATGCTATTTAAAACACAACATTGTTTTAATTTTGCTTGCTTGTATGTATGCATGTTACTTAGTTCGTGTTTTGAAAATTATTTTGCAGTATTACAGTTTTGTGCTTGTATTTTCATATGTAATACAAACGCTATTGAACACATTTATTTGTTGTAAAAATAAATGTTTGGTTTGTGTACACATGTTTATTTTATTGGACCATGTTTATTATATATTGTTTATTTTTAGTTTAAATAAAATGAGATATCTTAGCATAACTAGTGATTATATATAAAACCAATATAGAGCAATACAGATTTTAAGAGGTAAAACATTTTTAGTTAATGCTACAGAAGAAACAGTATGCCAAAGTTTCAAAATTTGCTGTATCACCATTAACAGGAGTAGGTAAATGGTAAGGAAGATGTACTGTAAATTTACAGAATTATCAGTTTTTAAATTGAAGGAATTTTACCACAAAATGACCTGGTAATTTTCTGCCAGCAAGTTCTCAGTTTTTTTATGTTTTCTTTTTTTTTTTTACAATGTATATTCATGTCTATGAGTGTATCTCTACTTTAACATCTTTAAATGTTCTATAAGTGTTCCTTCTTGGTATCAAAATGATCTTTTTATTCCTCAAATGATGATTTACCCAATAGAATCATGAAGTGCATCATACAATTTTTCAATGTGCTTTGAAATAAAGCTGCTCCAACTTTCCAGACCAGCAATAAAGATGCCAATGGGCCATAAACCATGCAATCAGAGATTGGCCATTCCACCCAAATGGTGGGTGTGTCAGGGAAATATCCCTCAGAAAAGGCCCTAACTCAGACTATTCTATGCTCAAAATCTTTTTTTCCCTTTGAGACTGATACTTTGCAACAGTTTACAAACTCAAATATTGATTTCAACTTGACTCAGCAACAATAACCAATGCAAGTAAATTTATAATTATTTGAATGCTTTTTTAAGTTTGCTCATTTTAAGGTAAATTGTTATTCTTTGATGATTCTCACTAAATTGGCCAAATTCCCTAAAAATAACCTCTCCTAGAATTGATAAAGATATAATGTAAAGATCTTTGTAAAGATCTAATGTTCTAAGATCTAATGTAAATGTTAATTATTAATTATACCTAGCTATAATTTATTATAAATATCTCCCCTTTTTTAGCTAATTTGTTACTTTTGTAGAAGCACTTAAGACATTTCATTATTTCCATGAACCTCTTGTATTCAGAGTTCCCTTTCAGTCGATCACGCCAAGTCACGTCGGATGACCGACAAATTGGGATCTCGCTTCGAGAGACCAATCTACTTCGAGTGTATCTAAACGAGCCAACTGAAGATTGGCATGCACTAACTGCATCCAGCTGCTGCTGATTACAGTGCGAGTATAAATAAGCAGCGCGTGCAGTGTGACTGTTCTGTTTGGAGCGGAGGTCGTTCCTCAGCACTAAAAGAGCATTCGCGGGTGCATCTTTCTAAAGACGACGTTACGTCTGGCAAACTCGACGCGATTTGGAAGACAGCATGGGTCTTGCTTCAGGCAACGTACACCCATGTGTTTCTGGATGCGGTTGTTACCTAGTGTTCGGTGATGGTCACAATCGCTGCCTTGTGTGCCTGGGCACTAAGCATGCTGAGGTGGCGGTTGTGGATGAATCATCTCCTTGCGGGGAGGTGGTCATCTCGGAGTGATGGGCAGGCTCTGTCACCTTGAAAGGGGTGGAGCTTGTGTTTGCTCGACTTGGTTCTCATCCTGGCTCCAGACAGGTGGAGTCCATTTCGGGTTGCTTAAAAGGGGCAGTCTGGTTTCTCACGTGGGGTATCAGCTGTACCCTCTTGGGCTCCCCTCATGATCAGAAGTCAATCGCTGCATCGGAAGGTGAGCCAGACATTTCTGGAAGTGAAGATCCGGTTTGCTTGGTGTCTACCAGGCGTTGACTGTACTGGATACAGATCTAGAAATGGTGGCTATGCTTGCCCGTGCCCCGAGGGGATTGGGCTCGAGTGAAAACCTCCACCGTGTCCCGAGCCCTCGAGGCTGGATGATAGGTACTTAAGGGTGGTTATTTCCTATAATAGAAAATGAGTGGAATTTTTTCTCAGGTGATCTATGTTATCTATGATCTGATGCGATACTGTAGCTAACGGCTGGTTCCAATTTTATTTGTAGTTTTGATTTCCTCCAGCTGTGCTCCATTTTCCAGTCTGCTATTTTAGTGCTCATTGTACCACAAAGTTAGATTGTATCTTTCATCTTTCTTAAACATAAAAGAGCAACTGTATCTAAAGTACTAGAAAAAAAAGAGAGCACATAGTTTCTGTTACATCAAGTTCCTTTTCGGGAACTCAAACTGTGACCAGAAACACTATAAGAATGTCTCCTGAGTGACCACGCTCTGAATCTGCTGTAGAATCTGTCCAGTGGAAGGGTGTGACGTCCTGGACGGGTGACGTCAGCTTTCTGTCATTCAGATCACACTCTCTATGTGTCTGTTTTAATTTCATGTCCTGTGAGTCTTATTTGTTGTTATCTGTCCCACACAATTAAAGTTTGATATGACAAGCTAAAGACTAGGGCAAAAGGGCAAGGGCAAGTTACTTTGCAAGTGTCCTGCAATCTCTGTGCAAACGTTAAACATCACTGCCAGAAACACATGAGAGAGCTCGCCGTTCGCACTGCAAGTGTCTCAAGGCAATGCCACGGGTTGAACAGACACTCACAACCTCTCTGTCAACCAGCACGGCTCCACCTTGCATTTCTTATACTGACAGTTTGGGCCATGAGTACTCAGTAGCAGGTCATGCCGAAGCCACATTTCCGATCTGTACTTACGGCTAAGAGGCCTCAATCTAAGCAGTCCTGTCAATTTGTGACACAGGACTTCTGAAGGCAGGCCCCTCTGGACCCTCGGCCCTGCACCCAACATTTTCTGCCAAAAAATATTTGAGAATTTGGAGCACGGCTCAGGCATAGGGCAATGAGCTATCACCTCTATTAACAGCAGAGGCCAGCCTTGAGAGTGTGGAAGCTACTACCAAATGTGTCTCAATGGGTCCTGCAGTCTGTAGAGAGAGGTTATTGAATCCAGTTTGAGTTTCCTCCGCCGCGTTTCAGCAGTTATGCCCACTCTGGTGGGCCCCGAGCAGGCTCTGGTGATGGAATGAGAAGTAGTGACTCTCTTGAGGAAGGAGGCCATCGAGGTGGCTCCTCCTCACAAAAGGGAGTCTGGGTTCTACAGATGTAGGGCTGAGGCCCATTTTAAATCTCAGACAACTGAACCGCTCAGTCAGACAGCTGAAGTTCAAGATGCTCACACTGAAACAAGCTGTGTCACAAATTAGGTCTGAAGACTGGTCTCACGATAGATCTAAAAGATGCGTATATCCACGTATCCATCCATCCTTCTCACAGGAGGTCCCTGAGGTTTGCTTTCGGGGGCAAAGCATACCAATATTGGGTTCTTTCGTTCAGCCTAGCACTTTCGCCGAACATTTCCAAAAGTAGTAGACACAGCCCGAGCTCCACTGTGGATTTAGGGTGTTCGCCTCCTAAACTACATTGATGACTGTCTAATATTAGCTCAGTCGAAGAGCGGATTGATTCTACATTGAGATGACATTCTAAATCATATCAGATGTTTGGGATTAAGGCCGAACGCCAAGTAGAGTGAGCTTCTGACCACTTATCTAGGCGTGGTGTGGGATTCAACCACAATGCAGGTATGAATGCCTCCTCGAGTCGATGTTCAGTTTAGTCAAGAGAGTGAGAGAAGGCCGGACAATCACTGTTTTCAGAAGTAGCTGGATCTGATAGCAGCTGCATCCAGCATGATTCCCTCTGGCCCCTACAGTGGTGGTTGTCAAATTTAAAAGTGCTGGCTAATGCTAAACGTAAATTCCGTAAAATTGTTATTCACATTGGCGCTAATGATGTTCGACTTTCGCTAGACGGAGATCTCTAAAAATAATATTAGAGGTGTGTGAATTTGCAAGTACGATGTCGAACAATGTAATATGCTCTGGTCCTCTCCCTGCTTACCGGGGTGATGAGATTTACAGCAGACTGCTGGCTCTGAATGGCTGGATGTCTCTAAGTGGTGCCTGCAGATCAACATAGACAATTGGATGAGTTTCTGGGGCAGACCTGACCTGTTGAAAAGAACAGGGTCTTCAACCCTTCTGGGGTGGTGCCACTCTTCTATTTAGAAATATGGCATATAGTTTTAGAGCTCCAACTTGACAACTAGTGCCGAGGATATCACCTAGATATCACATTATAGTGACTGTGTCTGTTTCCCAAATTAGAATACACAGAGAACGTCCAAACCAAATTAAAAGCAATATTTAATAAATGTTCAACAAATAAAATCTACTTATAATACAAAGAAGCAAATGATAAAACTTGACTTGCTGAATATTAGATCCTTTTGTCACATCTCTGGACTCTTTTGTTATTGTTTTTGTCTCATGTCATGTGCTCTGTGTGCCCTGCCTTTAGTTCGTGTTAATTGTATTATTGTCTGCAGCCGTGTCTTGTTAATTTAGTGATATCCGTTGAATATTTAAGTCCTGTGTTTTCAGTTCCGTTTGTCCGATCTCGTCTTTATTTGCGTGTGATTTTGTCCTGCCTGCCTGCCTGCCTGCATTTATATTGTTGATTTCATCATCTGAATAGATTAAAACGCTTTATTTTCATTGATGTTCGTTGTGAGCTCTCCTGCTAATCACACGCGTGACAGAAGATCGGACCATACAACAGTACGAGTATAGCGGCGTTTATTTCCTTTTATTTTGATAATGTTTTCCCCCTACCAAGACCTGAACTTCTTCATCCTCCTGCTGGAGCAGGGGGATTGCTCTCTCGAGGAATATACTGAGCTATTCCTCCACCTCGCCAACGACTCCCGGTACCCGGACAGCTTTCTGTGTGGAATTTACTTCCGCAGACTTAACATCTCCAGTCAGGCGCAGCTGTACGGGAGCGGTCCTCGGGAGAGCATTGCCGCTCACGTCGAGTGGGTGCTGGTGTCATGCAATTCGTCGATGACTGTTGCGCTGGAGGACAACGACACCAGCCCCACTCAGGATCCAGAGCCCAGCCCAGCACTTCACCGCATGGTCGAGCCCCAGCCTGAGCCCACCATGGACCCATTGCCAGAGAGAGCGACAGAGCCGTGGAGCGCCACCGGACCCGAGCCGATTACGTCAGACCAGGTGCGTGAGCCGGCAACAGAGCTCGCCACGGTGGAGACAGCCGACTGCAAGGAGAGCGCGGAGTGGAGCTCTGCCCACTGCACCATGGCTGAGCTGATTCTCCACATGGGGCTGCTGGATCCCCAAAAACTCCCTCCAGTGCCCGCGCCACATGCGCTTCCAGTTTACCCACCCTGGTCATACTACGTTGATGGATCCCAGCAGCCCCTACGCTCCCGGACTCCATCTCGGCTCGTAGACCCATCGGCTCCCCCTGGGCTCTAAGCTCCCTCCTCTCCACCGTGGTCCGTCAGTCCACCAGCTCCACAGGCTCCATCGTCCCTACGGCTCCGCCTTGGTCTGTCATTGGTCTGTCATCGACCTCGGGATTCCTCTCCTCCGGCTTCGCCTCGTCCCTCCATCCCACCGGCTCTGTCAGGCTCCTCCTTCCCTCCGGCTCCACCTCAGTCCTCTGTCGCTCTGGCTCCGCTGCGTCCTTCCCATCCCTCGTCTCCGTGTCAGTCGCCGAAGCCTGCGGCATCGCCTAGGACCTCCAGTGCCTCGGCGTCACCCTGGCTCTTCAGCTCTCCGCCTCCGCCTCAGTCTCCTCCACCACAATGGCTGATGGCTGCTCCTCCTCCATGGCTCCTCCCTCCGTCGGCTCCACCGTGGACCACCATGGCTGGGCTCTGGATCTCCTCCTGCTCCGGACTCCTCCTGTCTCCTCCCTCCGTCTGTTCCTCCCAGGACTGTCTGCCTACCCCCTCCTGGGGGCCGTCCTCCACCAGAACCTCCTCCCAAGATCCGGTATCCCCAGTTCCTATTTTGTTGTTTTTTTTTATTTTGTGGTTTTTGTTGATGTTACTCTTTAGGTGCGAGGACGCACCTTCCGGGAGGGGGGGTAATGTCACATCTCTGGACTCTTTTGTTATTGTTTTTGTCTCATGTCATGTGCTCTGTGTGCCCTGCCTTTAGTTCGTGTTAATTGTATTGTCTGCAGCCGTGTCTTGTTAATTTAATGATTTTCGTTGAATATTTAAGTCCTGTGTTTTCAGTTCCGTTTGTCCGATCTCGTCTTTATTTGCGTGTGATTTTGGCCTGCCTGCCTGCATTTATATTGTTGATTTCATCATCTGAATAGATTAAAACGCTTTATTTTCACTTATGTTCGTTGTGAGCTCTCCTGCTTAACACACGCGTGACACCCTTTCCACAAAAACACTTTATATAAATGATTAGATCAAAGATTAGAACCTAGATTTGCTCTGTTTGACAGAAACCTGGCAAAAAAACAGATGAATTCATTACTTTTAAATGAATCTACCCCCCAAAATTACTGTTATAAAAATGAGTCACATTTAAAAGGTAAAGGGGGAGGTGTTGCTACAATTTATAATAATATTCTTAGTACTTCTCATAGGGCAGGGTTTAAGTTTAACTCTTTTGAAGTTTTGGTGCTGCATATAACATTATCTATCATGTGCTAGTGATAAATCCTCTGTCATGTTTGTCATGGCTACTGTATACAGGCCACCAGGGCACAGCACAGATTTCATTAAAGAATTTGCTGAGTTAGTACTGGGTGCAGATAAAGTGTTAATTGTTGGTGATTTTAATATCCATGTTGATAATGAAAAAGCTTTCTTACACATTCTGAACTCTGTTAGGGTCTTGACCTACTCACTGTCGAAATCATACTCTAGACCTTATTCTGTCACATGGAATTGATATTAATATTGTTAATTCTGCAGCAAAGTAATGATATTTCAGATCACTGTCTAGTCTTGTGTGAACACTGTATAGCTAAACCTGTAAATTCTGCACCTTATTACAAGTATGGTAGAACCATCACCTCCACCACAAAAGAATGCTTTCTAAGTAATCTTCTCAATTCGACTTATCTCAATTCCTTAGCACATCCAATACGACACAAAAACTTGATGATATAACAGAAACTATGCAATCTCTTTTTTCTAGCACTTTAGATACAGTTTCTCCTTTTACAATTAAGAAAGATGAAAGAAAACAATCTGACTCTATGGTATAATGAAAATACTCGCACCCTAAAGAGAGCAGTATTTCGTATTGCCTGGTGGGAGAGTATCCTGTCATACAGAAAAGCATTAAAAACTGCTAGATCTGATTATTTTTCATCTCTTTTAAAAGAAAACAAACACAACCCCCAGTATTTACTCAATACAGTGACTAAATTAACAAAAAATAAAACGTCAACAGGTGCTAACATTCCCCAAGAGTATAGCAGTAATGACTTCATGAATTTCTTTAGTTCTAAGATTGATACCATCAGAGATAAAATTGTAACTATGCAGCCGTCAGCTACAGTTTCACATCAGTTAGTGAGCTATAGATCCCCTGAGGAAAAATTACACTCATTCTCTATTATAGGAGAGGACGAATTTGTTAACTTCAGAAGAACTTGTTAAATCATTATCATTAGGATATGTTCCCAAAACCTGGCTGTAGTTAAGCCTCTTATTAAGAAACCACATCTTGACCCCAAAGACTTACAGACGTAAATTACAGACCAATCTCTAATCTCCCTTTTCTGTCAAAGATACTAGAAAAGGTAGTATCCTCACAACTATATTCATTTTTAGAAAAAAATGGTATCTGCGAGGATTTCCAATCAGGATTTAGAACGTACCCTAGTACTGAGACTGCTCTCATTAGAGTTACTAATGACCTGCTTCTATCATCGAATTGTGTTTTTTTTTTCTCATTATTAGTCTATTAGATCTTAGTGCAGCATTCAATACTATCGATCACAACATTCTCTTGGATAGACTAGAAAACTATGTTGTCATTAGAGGAAGCGCCTTAGCATGGTTTAAATCATATCTATCTGACCACTATCAGTTTGTAGCAGTAAATGAGGAGATATCATACTGCTCACAAGTGAAATATGGAGTTCCTCAAGGCTCAGTGCTAGGACCATTACATGTTACCTCTGGGAGATATTTTCAGGAGACATGGTGTTAGCTTTCACTGCTATGCTGATGATACTCAGCTGTGTATATTTCTTCACAACCCGGTCATACACACCAAATTGAGAAATTAACAGAATGCATAGTCGTTATAAAAAACTGGACTTGTTTCTTTGCCAATCTGTTTCACAGTGTGAAAGAACGGAATCCAGAGGCCCTGGTTGAAGGTTAATGCGCGTTCTGTCTTTTCCTTGTGTCTCTTTAAAAATCACTCATATTTATTGCTCTTTTTCTATTCCAATTTCTGACCCTTCACATAATTTTATTTGACTCCAATCTTTCGTGATTTAGCTATATATATGATTTATATATATATATATATATATATATATATATATATATATATATATATATATATATATATATATATATATATATATTGATCGTTATCTGACTATAAACCAACAATGGGGAAAACCTCAGAAGTTTTTATGCTAGAAAAGTTCCTAAGTTAATAGCATGCTAAGCCAGTTTGGTTGCACAAGTCAAGATCTCAAAAAAAACGAACCCCCAGCTCTTTCCATTGATCGTTGATCTGACTCACCCCTAGCACACTGACAACAATGGGTAAAATACTCAGACCACTTATCCCCATGCTCCAGGGTCACACCTGGCTGAAACACTTTGCTCTCTTTAGGGTGTGTGTGTTTTCATTATGTCATGGAGTCAGATTGTTTTCTTTCATCTTTCTTAAGTGCAAAGTAGCAACTGTATCTAATGTGCTAGAAAAAAGAGTGCATAGTTTCTGTTATATCATCAAGTTTTTGCTTCATATTGGTTGGTTGTGCTAAGGAATTGAGATAAGTTACTTAGAAAGCATTCTTTTGTGATGGTTCAACCATACTTGTAATAAGGTGCAGAGTTTACAGTTTTAACTATACACAAGACTACATAGTGATCTGAAATGTCGTCACTTTGTTGCAGAACTTCAACCATTTTAACATCCATTCCATGTGACAATATTAGATCTAGAGTATGTTTTCAACTATGAGTAGATCCAGACACGTGTTGTCTAACCCCAACAGAGTTCAGAATGTCTAAGTACATACAGTTCATAAGACCGCAAGATTGCACAAATGTTTTGAAATGAAATGAATAAAAATTATATTTAATTTAATATTTATGTGTGAAATTATTTGTGATGTGATGAATTTGATTAATTTAGACCTGGAGGCTTTTTTGCTTAGTAACAGTGTTAGATTTGAACACACTCTCCCCCCTTTAGACTCTTTCTGTCTGATCTTTTTCCCTCCTCCTATCCATCCTTCTACATGTTAGAAGGGTTCAATCGGTCATTGGTGTGTGCGCTACTCTGAGTCGTGGGGTGAATGAGTTTGCTCTACACTTTTGATACTTGACAGGAAGAAGTGTCTTTCTGTGTCCAGGTGTGTTCCTTATATGTTCATAATTTCCTGTATTTTATTCTAAGTACATATCCTCTGGCATGGATACAACCTGCGTCATCTTTTGTTTTATTGTCTAGAGAGGTAAAACTTCCCTCTGAAAATGCCTATATAAATAACGGTATTCTGGAATAAACTTTGGAGTAAGGACATATACGTCTCTGTGTTACACCCTATGAGATTGAGAATTCGTCTAGAGGTATTCTACGAGAACAGTCGGACCTTAAACTTTGTTAATTATTTAACAATTGGGGGCTTGTCCGGGATTTCTCAAAAGAGACAGGTAAGAAATGTTTTCATTTCTTTCTTCCTGTCTATGAGAAAAAATTGATTGTGTCCTCGTAATGTCATTTAGTTTGAACCATATTTGGCAAACAAAGGGATATTCTCGTATGTAACAATAGGAGAATTGGGTTTTCCTCACAAATTGTTTGTGGGAAGAAGTGTGGATGTTTGGACAAATTTTTTCAGTACCCACACTTAGCTAGAGTTTCTCGATCTCAAAGAGTGATGTCATGAATAAGACAGATCTGAAAATTTTCTTTTGGCCTAAATATCAAAAAGTAAATACGGAGGAATCAGCCATCCCACTGGATCAACATTCTCCGTTGTTTGTTAATACATTCCTGAATAATATGCATAAAGAAACAGCACAGTTAGTTTGACTGACTACCCCAAATATTAATGATATTGCAGTTGAGGCTTTGTCTCGCAGATTGCGTGAGCTCTCCACCGCAGGGGCATTTGATGTGCATCGGGTGAAGGCTCCTGCAATGATGCAATTTAATGTGAATGCAAACCCAAAACAAACAAGTCAGTTTCTATTGTGGAAAACCTGGGCATTTTGCCAAGACTTGTCGGAAAAAAGACTGACAGCAGGAGGAAAAAGGGAGGATTGGGTGGTTTCAGGCCCTGGCATGTATGTAACAATAGGAGAATTGGGTTTTCCTCACAAATTGTTTGTGGGACGAAGTGTGGATGTTTGGACTAATTTTTTCAGTACCCACACTTAGCTAGAGTTTCTCGATCTCAAAGAGTGATGTCATGAATAATTTTAATAATAAATTTTCTTTTGGCCGAAATATCAAAAAGTTAATATTAAACCGCAGAATTTATTTTGTGTTTTATTTGGGCATCCTAAAAATTGTGAAAAGTGTACTAAATCTGAGGAGACATCCTTGTTGAATGATGGGTCAAGAAATTTCAAAACGAGAACACCAAGAGATTGGATGTTTAGAAACAATAAAGGTTCTAATACAGAACCGTATTTGAGTAATTTGGCTGGTTGGTACAATTGTATCCTTTCCCTCGCAATGGTTAATTTAAAGATGATGATATGTGATCGTCCAAAGCAATGGTCAAACAGGGCTGGGGCGATCCAAATTGGGACCTTGATTATATGAGAGAGTCATATAATGAATGGAAAAAAAGTTAATTTTATTGGGATAAAGGACCTGAACTGGTCAAAAATACGACTAACAATTCCTATTCGCAAATGTCCTTTGCTGATTCTTCTAGCTTGTCCTCACCCCTTTATGAGAATGTTGCGCATCCTACAGATAAAGAAAAAACTACCCCAAATTGTTTGTATCTGCAACCAAAGCTTTTCCATTTGTACAAATGCCAGAAGGTTATGAAATAGTTCCTCTGCAAATGTCTGAGGCAATGGCAATTTCTAAGGAACTGCCAGATCCAACTCGCTGTCCACATCAGTATGTGTCAATGTTGAAGTGTCTAACCGCGTACAGTCAACTGACTGGCCGTGATTATCGCTTCATTTTGACCAAAATGTTGCCTCCAGAAATTACAGAGGAGGAACTGATTAATGAAAATTGAGTTCTTAAGACCTGCGAATGACCTTCCGCCAGCACGTTCTAATGCTTTAGCGAGAAGTGATGGACCATTGGATCTGTCTGGGGCAAAGTCTTCCCGTATGGTGCAAATGATTGATTCGGATGATGCATGGGTATGGGCTGACTCCGTACAGCTGAAAGAGTTCTTTAAACAATTAACTGCCTTTTTGGTTAAATTGTCTTCAGCTAAACAAGATGCGACAAGTCTTGTTTAGCTGAAGACAGTTTAACCAAAAAGGCAGTTAATTGTTTAAATGCAAATACTAAACAGAAAAGTAGTGAAAATCCAGTTGCATCGATTTAAGCATGCATGGATGGAGGAATCAGCCATCCCACTGGATCAACATTCTCTGTTGTTTGCATTTACATTTACATTTACATTTAGTCATTTAGCAGACGCCTTTATCCAAAGCGACGTACAAATGAGGTAGGCATATAGAAGCAAATTAATATCAGCAAAAGGGCAGTAGTGCATAAGTGCTCTTGAGTGGGGTCTTGTCTTACTTAACGCAGACACAAGGCTTTTTTTTTTTTTTTTTTTTTTTTTTTTTTTTTTTTTTTAAACAAGAAAAGGATAGGAAGGAGCAGGAGAAGAAGAAGAGAGTGCTATCAATGTTGGGTCAAGTGCAAACGAAAAAGATGAGTTTTGAGTTGGTTTTTGAAGATTGCTAGTGACTCTGCAGCCCTAGTGGTAACGGGCAGATCGTTCCACCAGCGAGGAACAGACCAGGTGAAGGTGCGCAAGAGTGATTTTGCACCTTTTTGTGAAGGCACTGCAAGACGCCTTTCGTTTGCAGAGCGTAGGCACCTGGAGGGGAATATATGATTCAATTAGTGAGTGTAAGTACGAGGGAGCGGAGCCTGTGATTGTCCTGTAGGCCAGCATCAGGGATTTGAATTTGATGCGGGCATCTATAGGAAGCCAGTGTAAACTAATGAAGAGGGGTGTGACGTGGGCCCTCCTTGGTTCGTTGAAGACCACCCTAGCCGCTGCATTCTGGACCATCTGAAGAGGTCTGGTTGTAGAGGCTGGGAGGCCAGCAAGGAGGGCGTTGCAGTAATCCAGTCTACTCAGGACTAGTGCCTGGACGAGGATCTGTGTAGCGTGTTCTGATAAGTACGGTCTGATTTTCCTGATGTTGTACAGCACAAACCTACAAGATCGAGCAGTTTTTGAAATGTGCTCAGTGAAAGTTAGCTGGTCGTCAATGATCACTCCAAGGTTCCTAGCTGACCTAGACGAGGATACAGTAGCCGAGCCTAGCTGAAAAGATAGTTTGTGCTGTATGTTGGGATTGGCGGAAAAAACGAGGAGCTCTGTTTTTGTGAGGTTTAACTGCAGGTGATGATCCTTCATCCAGACTGAGATGTCGTTTAGGCACGCAGAAATACGTGCAGAAACAGTGGGATCGTCTGGTTGAAAGGAGAGATGGAGTTGAGTGTCGTCAGCGTAGCAGTGATAAGAGAAGCCATGCTTCAGAATGACAGAACCCAGTGATGTCATGTAGATGGAAAAAAGCAGTGGCCCAAGTACTGAGCCCTGAGGCACTCCAGTATTGAGGTGATGAGACTCTGAGACCACCGAAGGGCTGTTCCAGAGACCCCCATCTGCCTGAGGGTTGATAGGAGAATGTTATGGTTTACAGTGTCAAAAGCAGCAGACAGGTCCAACAGGATAAGCACTGAAGATTTTGATTGTGCTCTTGACCGTCTCAGTGCCTCAATGACCGATAGAAGTGCAGTTTCTGTGGAGTGGCCGCTTTTGAAACCTGATTGGTTGCTGTCCAGGAGATTGTTTTGTGAGAGATGGGAGGAGATTTGGTTAAAGACAACACGCTCTAGTGTCTTAGCCATGAATGGGAGGAGAGATACAGGTCTGTAATTTTCAATGAGCTCAGGGTCAAGTGTGGGTTTTTTAAGGAGAGGGGCAACACGAGCCTCCTTAAAAGCTGAGGGAAATGTACCAGTGGCGATAGAGTTGTTGATAATGTGGGTGAGTGCAGGAGGACGGAGGAGCGATAGCCTGAAAGATGTTAGTAGGGATGGGATCTAAAGGGCAGGTTGTGGCATTCGTGGCAAGGATGATTTTTGATACCTCCGTTTCAGAGAGGAGGGAAAAAGTGGAGAATGTGTTGGGGTGCTGTGGGTTGATGTGCGTAAGGCGAGGAGCAGCAGGAAATTGATTGCTGATCTTAGTGGTTTTGTTAATGAAAAAACAAGCAAAATCATCAGAGGTTAAGGATGACGATGGTGGGGGGACAGGTGGGCAGAGAAGAGCAGAGAATGTTTTAAAGAGGCTTCGTGAGTCAGAGGAGTTGTTAATCTTTGTTTGGTAATAGTTACGTTTAGCAGTGGAGACATTATTAGAAAATGAGGAGAGAAGAGACTGATAAAAACAGAGATCCGATGGATCCTTGGTTTTACGCCATTTTCTTTCCGCAGCTCTGAGTTTGGAGCGATGTTCACGGAGAACTTCAGATAACCAGGGGGCAGAGGGAGTTGGCCGGGCAGGTTTGGTTGTTAGAGGACAGAAAGAGTCCAGGCAGGATGTTAGCGTGGAGCAGAGGGTATTGGTAGCAGTGTTAACATCTAGTAAAGAGAACCGGTTAGGAGGAGGGAGTGACAGTGACACTGCAGAGGAAAGACAGGTTGACGAGAGTGTGCGTAAGTGACGGCGAAAAGTGACCAGAGGAGGGTTTGGTGTTATGTTGGAAGAGGTTAGGGTGGTGTTGAATGTAATCAGGAAGTGGTCAGATGTGTGCAGTGGTGTTACCTGGGCATGATGAGTAGAGCAGTTTCGAGTGTAGATGAGGTCCAACTGATTACCTGATTTGTGCGTGGCAGTGGTGGATACACGGCTGAGATCAAAAGACGCCAATACGCTGTGGAAGTCGCAGGCCAGACTCTTATCTACATGGATGTTGAAATCACCTAGCAGTACCAGAGGAGTGCCATCCTCTGGAAAAGCAGAGAGCAGCACATCCAAGTCATTAACGAAGTTACCGAGGTGCCCTGGGGGGTGATACAGAACAATCAGGTGAATTTTAAAAGGGTGGGTGACAGTAATGGCGTGTGATTCAAAAGAGGAGTTTGTATTGAGGGTCTGTATTTGGCTGTGCTTCCAAGTCTTTGATATGAGCAGACCAGTACCTCCACCCCTCCCAGAAGTGCGAGGGGAATGAGTGAAAGTATGGTTGGCAGCAAGGGCAGCTGGAGTAACAGTGTCCTCTGGTTTAATCCAGGTTTCGGTAAGTGCTAGAATACTTAGATTGGAATGTTCTGTGATGGCTGTGATGAAGTC
This sequence comes from Puntigrus tetrazona, assembly GCF_018831695.1. Classification (NCBI taxonomy): domain Eukaryota; kingdom Metazoa; phylum Chordata; class Actinopteri; order Cypriniformes; family Cyprinidae; genus Puntigrus; species Puntigrus tetrazona. Next base: position 214,140 of record NW_025048135.1, read on the forward strand.
AGTCTTTTTTACAGCAGACTGGCAATTCCAAAGGCCGATGGAGAAAGAGTGTGATGTGGTAAACGATGTGGGGATAGTATGCATATTATTGTAGTTGCGCCTCCGATGACGCCGGATACAAGAAGTGCGAGTGGTAATGAGGCTAGGGATGTTGAAAGACATTGTATGAGTAGGGTGGAATAGAGACACAACAGTGGAAGGATTTGGAAGAAGAATAGGGAAAGCTCAAATAGAAACGAAAATAAATACTAGGTATACACAAGTGTTTAGCCGGTGTCTGTGCTCGGTGGTGTCGCACAGGTAGAGTCGCTGGTCTTTACACTCGTCGGTCTTCACACGATGAGGTCTGCACGCATGGGGATTGACGCGACCGCTGCCGCGGTGTGCACACTATTTTTAAAACTATCTGAATTGCGTGACTGAGTAAAGCAGGACACGTCTCCCAATTTGCAACAACAAAAGGTCCGAAACTCGCACGACACTTCACGGCAATAATCACGTGACACGACAATAATCACGTGACACGAGGTAAACAATACAGCGAAACCTAGCAACGAGGCTGCGCTACAATAAGACTAGACTACAAACAAATACACTTACACGTTCCTGCAGACTAATGCCGATCAACTGCTTCTCCTGTTTGTTAATACATTCCTGAATAATATGCATAAAGAAACTGCACAGTTAGTTCGACTGACCCAAATATTAATGATATTGCAGTTGAGGCTTTGTCTCGCAGATTGCGTGAGCTCTCCACCGCAGGGGCATTTGATGTGCATCGAGTGAAGGCTCCTGCAATGATGCAAATTAATGTGAATGCAAACCCAAAACAAGCAAGTCAGTTTCTATTGTGGAAAACCTGGGCATTTTGCCAAGACTTGTCGGAGAAAAGACTGACAACAGGAGGAAAAAGGGAGGATTGGGTGGTTTCAGGCCCTGGCCTGAAGTCCCAAGCCCGCAGCAGCAGAAACAAAACCCACAATATCCTACTAGTTGGAATCCCCGTTAGGGATGCCCACAGAGTCAGCCCTCTCGTGATGCATATTCAATGATTTCCATTACATACCCTAATACTCTGTCTGTTTTGCCTTTCATTGAATTGTATGTTGATTCTAAACTATATGTTTTCCTGATCAACACAGGAGCTAGTAAGTCTTCTCTGTCAAGTACATTTTACAAGGGCTCTATTACAGGGAAAACGTTCAAGTCTGTGGTGGTGTCCCTGTTTGATGCAAGATGACACCAACACTACTCCTGTAGATCCTGAAACGCAGCGACTGTTTGCATTCACCTTTGACCACACTCAATATACATTCCAGCCACTTCCCATGGGTCTGACTGATGCGCCTTTCTGGTTTTCTGCGGTAGTGCACGAGATGCTCAAGGATATACAACTACCTCCAAACACCTGTTTGTTGCAGTATGTGGATGACCTGCTAGTTACCAGAGCCTCTGAGAACACATGTGCTACCGCCTCCACCATTGTGTGCAATATTCTAGCAGAGGCAGATTTTAAGGCATGCAAAGACAAAATACAGTGGGTTCAAAGGAGGGTCAATTATCTTGGAGAAGAACTGTTCTAGGCACAATAAAACTGTCTGAAGAGCTCATCAAGGCCATTGCTACATACAAGCATCCTTCTACGAAGAAGCAAATGCAAAGCTTCTTGGGCCTAGTGAACTATTGCAGAGCGTGGGTGGCAAATTGTTCCATGTATGACAAAATTCTGAGAGTGGCCACCTTACTGGATGATATTACATGGCCGACTGAAATGGACCACGCATTCAGACATCTACAAGTGTCCTTGATTAAGCCACCTGCTCTTGGCTTACCTGTATATACGAAAGACTTTCACTTGTATGTGCACGAAGGTGGAGGAACGGCGGCGGCGATCTTGGCTCAGGAACATGGGAGTAATTTTCGTCCTGTGGCATATTTGTCAAAAACATTGACTGTCTGCGTGCAGTGGCTGCTACAGCGATCATGGTACAGGATGCAGAGCATTGTTCTATCACTTTCATTGATTGTACATACTTCCCATCACATCCATTGATTGTACATACTTCCCATCAGGTAGGCGCTATTATGCAAAACATTTCTACTCAGCATATGACTGCTCAAAGACGGTCAGGTTATGAAGCAATACTACTAGCTACTGCTAATTTAACCCTGAAACCAACCACTGTTGTTCATGGTCCTACTTTATGTTTGCATAAGTTGCTAACACAGGGTGAATTTGAGGAGACGGATCATGACTGCCTAACCAGGATTCAAATTTCTACGGCTTGCAGGCCAGATGTGTCTGCATCTGTCCTGGAGGAGGGGAATCATTGGTATGACAGAGAAGGTTTTAGAATTAGAGACACACATCCAAACTTTAATTGAGGACAGTAAGAATGTGAGGGCTGTAGATGTGTAGGGCTGCTTTGGATGCGACTAGTACAGTGAATCATGTACATTGTTCGGTTCCAGCTTCAGAGCCCCTGCAGCAGGGCAATTGGGTGACCATGAGGTGGGCTAGTCGCGGGGCAAAACACCGCTCATCCGTTCCGATCAGAACATCAAACAGGTTCTCCCCACTCAGTGATGCACCCACTAAGAAACCTGATCAAAGTGCCCTAGTAATTGGCGATTCTATTGTACGGAAAGTGAAAATAGAGACACCAGCCACCGTAGTCCAATGCTTACCGGGAGCCAGAGCGTCTGACATCTTGTCAAATTTAAAAGTGCTGGCTAATGCTAAACGTAAATTTCGTAAGATTGTTATTCACGTCGGCGCTAATGATGTTTGACTTCGCCAGTCGGAGATCACTAAAAATAATATTAAAGAGGTGTGTGAATTTGCAAACACAATGTTGGACAATGTAATATGCTCTGGTCCCCTCCCTGCTTACCGGGGTGATGAGATTTACAGCAGACAGCTGGGTCTCAATGGCTGGATGTCTAAGCGGTGCCCGCAAAACAACATAGTTTTTGGGACAGACCTGACGTGTTAAAAAGAGATGGGCTTCATCCCTCCTGGGGTGGTGCTGCTCTTCTATCTAGAAATATGGCATATAGTCTTATAGCTCCAACATGACCAACTAGTGCCCAGGTCAGGAAGCAGACAGACCTGCTAAACCGACCATCTGCTAGCTGCCTCACGTCACAGAAGGCAGTTAATTCTCAGCACATAAAGACTCTTTCACCTAGATATCACACTATAGGGACTGTGTCTGTTTCCCGAATTAGAATATGCAGAGATTGTCCAAACCAAATCAAAAGCAATAATTTAATTAATATCCAACAAATTAAAACTACCTATAATTCAAATAAGCAAACGATAAAACTTGGCTCGCTAAATATTAGATCACTTTCCACAAAAGCACTTTATATATATGATTTGATCAAAGATCAGAACCTAGATTTGCTTTGTTTGACATAAACCTGGCTAAAACCAGATGAATATTAACAACATTCTTAGTACTTCTCAGAGGGCAGTCTTTAAGTATAACTCATTTGAAGTTTTGGTGCTGCATATAACATTATCTACAGAATCATGTGCTAGTGATAAATCTTCTGTCATGTTTGTACTGGCTACTGTATACAGGCCACCAGGGCACAGCACAGATTTCATTAAAGAATTTGCTGATTTTCTAACTGAGTTAGTACTGGCCGCAGATAAAGTCTTAATTGTTGGCAAATAATATCCATGTTGATAATGAAAAAGACGCATTAGGATCAGCTTTCTTAGACATTCTGAACTCCGTTGGGGTTAGACAACACGTCTCTGGACCTACTCATTGTCGAAATCATACTCTAGATCTAATACTGTCACATGGAATGGAAGTTAAAATGGTTGAAGTTCTGCAGCAAAGTGATGACATTTCAGATCACTATCTAGTCTTGTGTGAACTCTGTATAGTTAAACCTGTAAACTCTGCACCTTATTACAAGTATGGTAGAACCATCACTTCCACCACAAAAGAAAGCTTTCTAAGTTGTAGCGATTAAATGAATCGTACAGTATTTTTGTTATTATTTTTATTATTATTATTTGTGTGTGTGTGACCAATAAGAAACGTACACGTTATACAGAGCGGACCTAACAGATAAAAGTGGGGCACACAAACGTGCGGGGGTGTGTGCGTCGGGGGTCAAAGTACAACTGTCATGGCGGAGGCGACACATGAGTTACAAGTGATTCCGATTATTAGTGTTATACATTTTAATTCTTCAATACAATGACTGTGGAGACTGAGGAAACTAGCGGTCCTATGTGAATGCTGCGGGAGTTTTGCTGGTGCGAAAAGGTGGAGATGTGCTGGGGCGTGGGCATCACTTGTGTTGCAAACGCTGTCGTTGGATCATCGTCGAATCTGTGCTTGAGCATTCCCGCCTGAGGTGTTGTTCATCGGATCTGAGTGTTTGGCGTCTGTGCTTCGGATTGCTCTCAGCTGGATGTCGTAAGAGTGAGCTGATTCCAAATGGATTGAGGTACTCTGCGTTCACTTATATTATTATTAACACGCTTTATTTGAACTTTAATCATATGCGAGCTGAGGCGGAGCCTAGGAGAGCGCACATTGAACATTGGGCACCACTTTACAAACTCGAACAGCTAGTATTTGCCCCGACGACACATTTTAACAAAGAAATTCACACACAAACACACAAACGCACATTTTATTCATAATTGCTACATTCATATTTCATAAATGTTGATGATGAATTTGTGAGTTGTGGGAAATTAAGTCCCTGGGAATTGAAAAGCCTTTGTTTTTTTTCCCTTTTCTCTTTTTCTCTTTTCTTTTCTCTCTTCTTATGAACTCTGTATAGCCTACTTCAAAGAACTTGAGTGATGTGATCATTTGTCTTGTTTTGGGGAAAATCTGAAATTATACATTTTTCACTGAATTTATACGTGTATATATATATCTTTTGTTTTGTGCTTGTTCATGGGTGTGGATTATGTGAGTGTAAACCGTGTGTAACTGGTGGTCAGCTCATTCTGAGCTAAACTATTTTGTTGGTGGATTTAATCTTCTTGGCGCCCGAACTAACTTTTCATATTGTGTTTTGTGAATGAAATACGCCACCGTTACAAAGTAATCTTCCTGACTTATCTCAATTCCTTAGCACATCCAATACGACACAAAAACTTGTTGATATAACAGAAACTATGCACTCTGGTCAGAAACTAGAAACTATGGTCGAGTGGTAACCCTGGAAGAAACGTCTAAAAACATTAAAAAATTTCCTCCAGGGTTGCGGGGGTCGAGTGGGAAACCGTCCAAGAAGTAGCTTCTATCACGGCCAAGATCGGCTGGATGAAGCGCCTGGATGTTTGAGCTTAGGTTTTGAACGCTTAAAAATTTCCACCAGGGTGGCGGGGATCGAGTGGGAAAGCGTCCGAGAAGTCGCACCTATCTCGGCCAAGATCGGCTAGATGAAGCTCCTGGATGTTTGGACGGCTAGATGAAGCTCCTGGATCTTTTTGGTGTGGTCCTGCTCGTTCGCGCGTGGTTTTGTGTTTGAGCTCCGTAGATTTGACTACTAATCTTCTTTTTTTTCCGTGATACATAACATTATAACCGATTTATTTTTTCTCTTACCGAGAGTAAACATACTCGCTATATATTTTTACATCGAATCGCTTCCAAAAGTTGTATAGTTGCCAGTTTCTTTTCCATTTTTACGATCACCTGCTTCTAGCTTGTAGCCCATTAGCACCACTAGCCGGCTATCACCACACTAGCGCGGCTATCACAACACAGCACACATCACAACACAGAGTTTACTAAATCACAACCTAATCTCTGTCTTCTTTAACAATGTCGACTGCTTGTCTACCTTTGAGTGCAGGGGAGGACACACTCGAGCTGCACTCGCTGGTGTCGGAGCTGGAGGCTGTGGAGAAGCAGATCGGCGTTCTCCAGGTGAAGCAGGCCCAACTCAGGAAGCGGATAGCTTTGCTTGAAACTTCCCGTTCTGAGGCCCGTGCTTCCGAGGTTAGTCCGCGGCGCGACACTAACACTACCCCCATCACCTCGACTCCGTGTGTTTCTCTGTCCAGGCTCACTGCAACCAGGTCTCAGACCGCTCGGGTGTCGTTCACCCCGATGCCCGGGCACCGGGATCCCTCCTGGTTGCAGCCGCGACGGCCACGAGCCAGAGCCTCCCCTCCGCCGGCCTTCGAGATCTCGACGCAGAACCGCTTCGCCACCCTCTGCGAGAAGGATCCAGAGGCTGTCATCATCGGTGACTCCATCGTCCGACACGTCCGCACCACCGCGGTTAAGTATAAGGTTCAAACACATTGTTTTCCAGGCGCTCGTGTTAAGGATGTCTCTGCACAGGTGCCGGAGATCGTGACCGAGCTCACCGGCGCTGTGGTCGTGCACGCGGGGGTGAACGACATCCGGCAGCGGCAATCTGAGGTTCTGAAGAGGAATCCGCAGCGCCGCGCCCGAGACGCAGATAATCATGTCCGGACCGCTTCCCACGCTCCGTCATGGAATGGAAAGGTTCAGTAGACTATTTGGTTTCAATGAATGGTTGTCTTCATATTGTAAAGAACAGAAGCTGCTCTTTGTTGATAATTGGGATTCTTTCTGGAAGCGTCCTAGGTTCTTCCGTGCGGATGGTCTGCATCCCAGCCGTGCCGGAGCGAAGCGTCTCTCGGACAACATCTCCACCACGCTACACTCCATTTGACTAGTAAGTGACGAATCACACGACAGCAGCATTGACAGTATGCCATGTGATGTAAATGTTAGACCCGAGAGTATGATTACCCACATAGAAACTGTGTCTGTCCCGCGAAAAATCAGATATATCAGTAAATCCTGCACAGGCCTTAGAAATAACCTGATCACGATCAAAACAAAAGTTAAAACAACAGCAGCAATATTAACAAATGATTGGTCAGCAATAGAACGCTGCACACCCTCTTAGTTAAGTAGCAATGACTTCATACAATTCTTTACTAATAAAATAGATAATATCAGACTTAAAATAACGGAAAATCAACCCTTTAGGTCAGCCTTACTCAGTTCCTAATCCATTCAAATAAGGACAGGAAGAGTAGCAATTAAATAGATCCTATTCCAACTAAATTTCTGAAAGATATATTACCAGCTGCTTCTGATCTAAATATTAAACCTACAACTTCCTAATCCATTCTAGCAAATGAACTAACTACAGACCGATATCAAATCTCCCATTTATATCAAAAATATTAGAAAAAGTTGTGTTAGCACAGTTATGCTCCTTCTTAAAGATGAATGACGTCTATGAGGAGTTTCAGTCAGGTTTTAGACTGCACCATAGCACAGAAACCACATTAGTTAAAATCACTAATGACCTGCTCTTATCCTCCGACCGAGGCTGCGTCTCGCTATTAGTTTTATTGGATCTCACTGCTGCATTTGACACTATAGATCATAATATTCTCCTGGAGCGTTTAAACACCGCTGGTGTACAGGGACAGGCTTTAAAGTGGTTTAAATCATACCTATCAGACCGTTATCAATTTGTAGATATAAACGGAGACCGCTCTAGTATAATGCCTGTAAAGTGTGGTGTGCCTCAAGGATCAGTTTTAGGCCCCTTACTGTTCTCTATATACATGCTGCCCCTGGGGAACATTATTAGAAAGCACGGGGTTAATTTCCACAGTTATGCAGATGACACACAGCTATACATTTCATCTAAGCCTGATGAGTTATCAAAAATGTCTAAATTAACAGAGTGTGTTAAAGACATAAAAGACTGGATGACTAGAAATTTTCTTCTATTAAACTCTAATAAAACAGAGGTGCTTCTTATCGGCCCAAAAACATGTTTACAGCAAATTTCTGAGATCAAACTACAATTAGATGGATGTGATATAAATGCTACTCCGACAGTTAAAGACTTGGGTGTTTTATTGGACAGCAACCTGTCCTTCGAACACCATATCACTCATGTTACAAAATCTGCCTACTTTCATCTTAGAAATATTGCTAAACTCAGACACATGCTCTCTCTCTCAGATGCAGAAAAGCTAGTTCATGCGTTCATGACATTAGACTGGATTACTGTAATGCGCTGCTCGCTGGTTGTCCAGCATCTTCAATAAACAAGCTTCAGTTAGTGCAGAACGCAGCCGCTCGAGTTCTTACCAGGACAAGGAAATATGATCATATAACCCCAGTTTTATCCTCCCTGCACTGGCTGCCTGTTCATTTCCGAATTGATTATAAAGTACTGTTACTGACCTACAAGGCTCTAAATGGTTTAGCCCCCATTTATCTGACCAGCCTTCTGTCTCGCTACAACCCGTCACGCTCTTTAAGATCTCAAAACTCAGGGCTCCTGGTAGTTCCTCGTATAGCAAAGTCCACTAAAGGTGGTCGAGCATTTTCACATTTAGCACCCAAACTCTGGAATAACCTTCCTGCTAATGTTCGGGGATCAGACACACTCTCTCAGTTTAAGTCTAGGCTAAAGACATATCTTTTTAGCCAAGCATACTCATAAAGATTCACATAAACCTATGCTACAGTACATTGTGATTCCCAATAGTATGAATGGCCGCTACGCTAATTATCCTTTTGTCTCCACCTCGGGATGCACATCCCGAGGCATCTAGGTACCGAGCCTCTCCAGTGGACCCAGTGAGGAGATGACCTTCCTGCGATGACGTCGAGGAAAACTTAACCTTCCGTCTGGATTAATTCTATCCGCCGGGGGAAGGTTCGAGCCTCGCATCGCCCCTATGAGCAGCTGGTCTTAGCCGAGGGTTCAAGCGGGGCCTGCCCGGCCCCCTCCTCAGGCGGACTGAGACTCTTGTGTAGGCAAAAATGCGCTTTGCGTCGGTTGGTCCCTACGACCCACAGGGGGTTACCTGGTTGATCCTGCCAGTAACATATGCTTGTCTCAAAGATGCAGTCATGCAGGTCTAAGTGCACACGGCCGGTATAGTGAAACTGCGAATGGCTCATTAAATCAGTTATGGTCCCTTTGATCGCTGCACCCGGTACTTGGATAACTGTGACCATTCCAGAGCTAATACATGCAAACGAGCGCCAACCGGGCCGACCGCCTTTCCTCACGGGGAGCGGGAGGCTAGGAATGCGTGCATTTATCAGATCCAAAACCCATCCGACCTGGTACCTTTGGTGACTCTAGATAACCTCGGGCCGATTGCTCGCCCTTCCGCGGCGGTGACGATTCATTCGAGTGTCTGCCCTATCAACTTTGACCACCGGTGAGAAACGGCTACCACATCCAAGGAAGGCAACATGCGCGCAATTACACGGCCTGTACAGTGAAACTGCGAATGGCTTATTAACCCGGTGTTTTGACACAACCTGTGTTGTTAAAGCACCTTCCATTAAACGTCGGGGCTGCAGGAGGAGGCACTCAAACTGGTGAGGGAGGCGGAGGACAGTGACGAGGGCTACGTCCGAGTACTTTCCGCCTGGTTGGAAGGCGCAGACCGGCTACCTGCCCTGGTCGAAAGCCTGGCATCCAAGACAATCGAACGGTTGAAAGGGCAACCGCCAGCACCGAGGTCCGGCCGTCACGGGGAGGCGATCAGACCACGCCAACAGACCACTGGTTGGACAAGGCTGCACGCCTACCACGCCTGTCAGCTTAAATATAAAAGAGACCAGGTGCAGCTTGCCGCAAAGCTCTTCGACGGTACGTGCTCTTCCGACACAGACTGGAGTCGTGTTCGCACAGCTCCAGTCCGCCACAACAAGATATGCTCTCTCCTTGCCACAGAGGCCGAAGGTCTTGGGTGGGAAGTCCGCCAGGACTTCATTTTAAGAAAAAGTGAGTCAAAATGAAGTGAGAGATTTTGCTTGAAAACTCTGTCAGTCTTGAAAATCCCTCTAATTTAAGAATTTTTTATATTTTGGCTGGAAAAATGACAACAAATCTAAATAAGAACAGCATTTTTTGCAGTGCAGTTCATACAGTAGCATATTTTATGATGGCCTATATATATATATATATATATATATATATATATATATATATATATATAAGAAGTATTAAAGTAACTCAAATCAATCAATCAATCAATCAATCATTTTTATTTATATAGCGCTTTTAACAACACAGGTTGCATCAAAGCACTGTACAGTATAATGACAGGATGTATAGTGACGAGAGTGACCAATTTCTTATTAAATGCAGAGACGGTCTCTGTAGTCAATTCAACGATAGTCACTAGAAGTTAAGTGTCCACAACCAAGCAAGCCAGAGGCGACAGCGGCAAGGAAACAAAACCCCATGCATACAGAATGGAAAAAAAACCTTGGGAGAAACCAGACTCAGTTGGGGTCAGTTCTCCTCTGACCGGACGCCCAGCACTTAACTTCCAGTTCAATTTTAAACGCAGCTGTGTCAGATAGTGTAAATGACTTAGTGTGTGCGTGTGCGTGTGTGTGTGAGCATCAGGATCTGGTGATCTGTCGACGGGCGCATCTAGGTGTTCTGGTCTCTGATGAACATAATCTCTGGGTGCTGATCCACCATCTAGTCTGGATACAAACTGTGAAAACAGATTGAGAAAGAAACAGGACTAATATTAGCGTAGATGCCATTCTTTTACGATGTCACAAGTACATCGTATTGTAGGAGTAGTGTTCCCGGTTCCAGCAAATCTAAGTAATGCAGCCTAAAAATCCTTTAACGGATTTGAATAATAAAAGGTGTGTTGATGTGTTATGTGTAGGCTAAGTTAAAAGATGTGTCTTTAATCTAGATTTAAACTGGCAGAGTGTGTCTGCTTCCCCTAACAGAGTTAGGGAGATTGTTCCAGAGTTTAGGTGCTAGATAGGAAAATGATCTGCCGCCGCAGTTGATTTTGATATTCTAGGTATTATCAGATGGCCAGAGTTTTGAGAACGCAGCGGACGTGCAGGACTATAATGTGATAAGAGCTCGCTCAAGTATTGAGGAGCTAAACCATTCAGGGCTTTATAGGTAATTAATAAGATTTTAAAATCTATTCGATGTTTGATAGGGAGCCAGTGCAGTGTTGACAGAACCGGGCTAATATGATCATACTTCCTAGTTCTAGTAAGGACTCTGGCTGCTGCGTTTTGGACTAGCTGAAGTTTGTTTATTAAGCTGCAGAACAACCACCCAATAAAGCATTGCAATAATCTAACCTTGAGGTCATAAACGCATGAATTAATATTTCTGCATTAGAGGTTGAAAGCATAGGTCGTAATTTAGATATATTTTTAAGATGGAAAAACGCAGTTTTACAGATGCTAGAAACATGATTTTCAAAGGAAAGATTATGGTCAAACAGCACACCTAGGTTCCTAACTGATGATGAAGAATTAACAGAGCAGCCATCAAGTGATAGGCTGTGTTCTAGATTATTATATGTGGGTTTTTAGGTCCAATTATTAGCACCTCTGTTTTTTCAGAATTTAACATTAAGAAGTTACTCATCATCCAGCTTTTTATATCGACTATGCATTCTGTTAGATTCTCAATTTGGTGTGTATCAACAGGCTGCGCTGAAATATAGAGCTGAGTATCATCAGCATAGCAGTGAAAGCTAACACCATGACTCCTGATAATATCTCCCAGAGGTAACATGTAAAGGTTGAAAAGTACTTGGTCCTAGCACTGAGCCTTGAGGAACTCCATATTTCACTTTTGATCGATATGATACCTCCTCATTTAATGCCACAAACTGATAGCGGTCAGATAGATATGATGTAAACCATGCTAAGGCGCTCTCTAATGCCAACATAGTTTTCTAGTCTATCCAAGAGAATGTTGTGATCGATAGTATCGAATGCTGCGCTAAGATCTAATAGCACTAATAACGAGATAAAACCACGATCAGATGATAGAAGCAGGTCATTAGTAACTCTAATGAGAGCAGTCTCAGTACTATGGTACGGTCTAAAACCTGATTGAAATCCTCACAGACACCATTTTTTTCTAAAAAGGAATACAGTTGTGAGGATACTACCTTTTCTAGTATCTTTGACAGAAAAGGAGATTAGAGATTGGTCTGTAATTTACTAAGTCTTTGGGATCAAGATGTGGTTTCTTAATGAGAGGTTTAACTACAGCCAGTTTAAAGGTTTTGGGAACATAACCTAATGACAATGATGAATTAATAATGTTCAAAATAGGATCTATAACTTCTGGAAGCAGATCTTTTAATAGTTTAGATGGAACAGGGTCTAACATACATGTTGCTGGTTTAGATGATTTAACAAGTTTGTACAAGTCTTCTTCTCCTATAATAGAGAAAGAGTGTAATTTTTCCTTAGGGGATCTAAAGCTCATTATCTGATGTGAAACTGTAGTTGACGGCTGCATATTTACAATTTTATCTCTGATGGTATCAATCTTAGAAGTAAAGAAATTCATAAACTCATTGCAGCTATACTCTTGGGGCATATTAGCACCTGTTGATGCTTTATTTTTTGTTAATTTAGTCACTGTACTAAATAAATACCGGGGTTGTGTTTGTTTTCTTCTAAAAGGGATGAAAAATAATCAGATCTTGCTATTTTTAATGCTTTTCTGTATGACAGCATACTCTCCCGCCAGGCAATACGAAATACTTCTAATTTGGTTTTTCTCCACCTGCGCTCCATTTTCCGGGCTGCTCTCTTTAGGGTGCGTGTGTTGTCATTATACCATGGAGTCAGATTGTTTTCTTTTATCTTTTTTAAGTGCAAAGGAGCAACTGTATCTAAAGTGCTAGAAAAAAGAGAGTGCATAGTTTCAGTTACATCATCAAGTTTTTGCATCGTATTGGATGAGCTAAGGAATTGAGATAAGTCAGGAAGGTTATTTAGAAAGCTTTCTTTTTGTGGTGGAAGTGATGGTTCTACCATACTTGTAATAAGGTGCAGAGTTTACAGGTTTAACTATACAGAGTTCACATAAGACTAGATAGTGATCTGAAATGTCATCACTTTGCTGCAGTACTTCAACCATTTTAACATCTATTCCATGTGACAGTATTAGATCTAGAGTATGATTTTGACAATGAGTAGGTCCAGAGACGTGTTGTCTAACCCCAATGGAGTTTAAAATGTCTAAGAAAGCTGATCCTAATGAGTCTTTTCATTATCAACATGGATATTAAAATCGCCAACAATTAAGACTTTATCTGCGGCCAGTACTAACTCAGTTAGAAAATCAGCAAATTCTTTAATGAAATATGTGCTGTGCCCTGGTGGCCTGTATACAGTAGCCAGTACAAACATGACAGACGATTTATCACTAGCACATGATTCTGTAGATAATGTTATATGCAGCACCAAAACTTCAAATGAGTTATACTTAAAGCCTGCCCTCTGAGAAGTACTAAGAATATTGTTATAAATTGTAGCAACACCTCCCCCTCTACCTTTTAAACGTGGCTCATTTTTATAGAAATAATTTTGGGGGGTAGATTCATTTAGAGTAATATAATCATCTGGTTTTAGCCAGGTTTCTGTCAAACAAAGCAAATCTAGCTTCTGATCATTGATCAAATCATATACATAAAGTGCTTTTGTGGAAAGTGATCTAATATTTTGAGCCAAGTTTTATCGTTTGCTTATTTGAATTATAGGTAGTTTTAATTTGTTGGACATTAATTAAATTATTGCTTTTGATTAGGTTTGGACATTCTCTGCATATTCTAATTCGGGGAACAGACACAGTCTCTATAGTGTGATATCTAGGTGAAAGAGTCTCTATGTGCTGAGAATTAACTGCCTTCTGTGATGTGAGGCAGCTTAGCAGACAGTCGGTTTAGCCGGTCTGTCTGCTTCCTGACCTGGGCACTAGTTGGTCATGTTGGAGCTATAAGACTATATGCCATATTTCTAGATAGAAGAGCGGCACCACCCCAGGAGGGATGTAGACCATCTCTTTTCAACAGGTCAGGTCTGCCCCAGAAACTCATCCAATTGTCTATAAAGCCTATGTTGTTCTGCGGGCACCACTTAGACATCCAGCCATTGAGACCCAGCAATCTGCTGTAAATCTCATCACCCCGGTAAGCAGGAGGAGGACCAGAGCATATTACATTGTCCGACATTGTGCTTGCAAATTCACACACCTCTTTAATATTATTTTTAGTGATCTCCGACTGGCGAAGTCGAACATCATTAGCGCCGACGTGAATAACAATCTTACGAAATTTACGTTTAGCATTAGCCAGCACTTTTAAATTTGACAAGATGTCAGACGCTCTGGCTTCCGGTAAGCATTGGACTACGGTGGCTGGTGTCTCTATTTTCACGTTCCGTACAATAGAATCGCCAATTACTAGAGCACTTTGATCAGGTTTCTCAGTGGGTGTGTCACTGAGTGGGGAGAACCTGTTTGATGTTCTGATCGAACGGATGAGCGGTGTTTTGACCCGCGACTAGCCCGCCCTCACGGTCACCCAATTGCCCTGCTGCGCGGGCTCTGAAGCTGGAACCGAACAATGTACATGATTCACTGTACTAGTCGCATCCAAAGCAGTATCTACAGCCCTCGCATTCTTACTGTCCTCAATTAAAGTTTGGATACGTGTCTCTAATTCTAAAACCTTCTCTGTCAGCCTAGCTATTTCCCTGCATTTATCACACGTGAATCCCTGATCGCTAACAGAGAAGGATAAACTATACATGTGACAGGCGGTGCAAGTGACGATGCAGGAGAAGCCATTTACTCACCGTGAGATTCACTTACCACTCTTGTTTTGATGAGCTTGTGAAAATGGAGCGAGCAGCGCGAGGAACAAATGAGCAGGAGCGCGGGAAAAAAGCCCACAATCGCGCGCGGCGGTGTGGAGGCGAAAGTGAATCGCTAGCGAGTACTAACTCACCGCCGAGTTTTAGATTAAAGCGAACGAACTAACAGCAGTCTAATTAGTTAGATTAATTTAATAGTATCAACGATATGTACACAGTTGAATTATATTTGATCGTTAGAGAAGAGGTGATAAATTGAAAAGCGAAGCTACACGCAGCTACAAACAAACCAACCTCTCAGCAGACAGGAGCAATCGAGCCTCAGCAGACTGAAATAGTATTTTACAATTGAAACTAAAACAGCAAATCATACGTTCAAATTATTCGTTCAATAGACTGATTCATTCAGGAGTCTGTTCTTAATGAGTGTCTAACTGAATCATTGACTCGTTCGTTTAAAACCGCACATTCATGCATAACCAAAACTCATTTAAAACTATTTTCTTTGACGAAGCAGAGCAAAATCAGAAAAAGTGCTGCAGTCATACAATGTAAGTCATTTAATATCAGCGTTGTTTATTGAACTGTTGTATGAAATCTTGCAAATTGAACTCCTTTAATTGTCATTAAAAGCTGTTTTTAAAATAGTTAAATAATTAAAATGAAATCTATTATAAAAACTAATTTTAAAAAGAAATGAATAATTGCATAAATATTCGACTCGTGCTGAGATGTACGAGCGATGCGGAACTGACGTAAGTGCCGGCGTAATTCGCGTTTTAGTTGCTATAGCGACGTGTGTTATGAGTTCTGCCTGAATATATAAACACTCGAACCCATCACTATCTGTTGGTTGAGAGACGAGGAGACGTTTGAGTATTTTCAGATCAGATCTTGTTGCTTTCTGGAGCTCATCGGAGGATTCCAGAGAAGAAGACTTTTATTTCAGACGGAGATCAGCGGATTTTCTTGGAGATTTTCCGTTTATACATTTCTTGTGCGTTTCAGAAGCGTATGCCAAGGGCCCATTGCTGGGCCGAGGTGGATTTGGCTCAGTGCATGCTGGGATACGCAGGTCCGACAGACTGCCAGTAAGACGTTTCCGTCCCTGCCTCATTCAAACAGCTTTTAGAATTGGCGATATCAGTGAAGGCGTGATTTCCTGCGGTTTATCTGGATGTAACGCATTCAGCTCTGGATGTAACGGATCTTTGGTCTCTGCAGGAAGGTCAGGGTCTGCTGCCGTTGGAGGTGGCGTTGATGACCCTGGTCAATTCGGCTCCTGGCTGCCCAAACGTCCTGCAGCTGCTGGAGTGGTTCGACCATCGCAGACGCTACACCATGATCCTGGAGCGTCCCGTTCCTTGCCAAGATCTCCAGAGTTTCTGCGAAGAGAACGGATGTCTGGAGGAGACTCTGGCCAAGAAAGTCCTGCTGCAGCTGATCACGGTGCTGAAACACTGCGAGAGCCGAGGAGTCCTGCACCGGGACGTCAAACCGGAGAACCTGCTGATCTCCACCGAGTTGCTGGACTTCGGCTGTGGAGATCTGCTGCAAGACTCTGCCTACCGACACTTTGCAGGTTGCTTTGATCTCTCTGCAGTGATGTGTTTGTGATCACCAAAGGGAAGATTTTGATCGGACGTTTGTGGTCTTGTTGTGTCTCTCAGGCACTCTTGAATACGCCCCTCCTGAGTGGTTTCAGCAACACCGCTATCACTCAGGACTGGCTACGGTTTGGTCGGTCGGGGTGACGCTCTACAGCATCCTGTGCGGCTGTTTGCCCTTCAGGGGAGCATGGAAGGTCACCTGCAGAAGCAGACTGCGCTTCCATAGAGAGCTGTCTACAGGCAAGAGACAGACGTCACGTCCAGATCCAGGTGAAGCGTGTGCTTTTGTGTCGCTGAAGACTGTGTTGTGTGTAACAGAGTGCCGTCAGCTGATTCGCTGGTGTCTCAGTGCATCGGCATCAGACCGGCCCAGTTTAGAGGACATTGAGAGCCACCCCTGGTTAAACTGAACAGGTGTAAGGCCAGTGATACACACTTTCTGAATCACAGCAGTCACGGCTGGATTGTGTCGTTGGGATCAGTCTAGATCAATGCTTTCGACTGTTTGTATAGGGAGAGCAGGAGTGACACAGAAGTGCGGAGAACTGCTTCCTGGTCACCTTCAGTCCGTGAGGGGCTCTGTGTGGAACCTGGAGGAGCTGAACACACAGCACCAGCAGAAACCAGAGCCTGAGATCAGATAGAGATTGGGTTTTTTTAGCTAAAGCGTGTTTTTCAGAATGAGAGTAGAGAAAAGGGAGAAATGGGACATTGTGTAAATAAGAGGAACAGACCGAGGCACTAGACACTGAATTGTACATATAATTCATATGTATTCATGTTTAGATGTAATCGATTTTTAGTTGGTTTGCAAAAGGAGTCTGTGCTGTCTAAAACCAGCTGGTGGTTTTATAAATTAATTTTGTCATATAATGAAATGTAATTTCAATTATACATTTAGTGTAAATATATTTGAATAAAGCCTGTACGTTTGCAGATGATTGCAGTGTCTTTTAGTGGACAGAGGGTTAATGTGTGTATTTGTTTATGTTACACTTTAAGTGATAAGAGTTTAAGTCACTTCTGCTATTTCTAAGGATCATGACAGAAACACAGTGAATTATGATAATACTGTATATTATACCTTTTAGTGCAAATACATTCTTAGAAATAAAGGTACAAAAGCTGTCACTGGGGCGGTAGATTTTTAAAAGGGACATGTTTGTACCTAAAGGGTCCATTTTTGTAGCTTAAAAGGTACATATTAGTTCTTAAAGGTACATATTTGAACCTATGTCACGGTGTGGTTTGCGAGAAGGAGCACTCAATGAGAAAAATGAACTAAAACAGTTTTAATCCTCTAAAAACGAACAAAATAGTGTAATATAGTTGCAAGCAGGCAGGACAAAAAGACCACACGCATTAAAGACGAGAACTGACGATTAAACAGAAGCAAACTAAAACTTACATACACACAGGAATTGACTAAATGAACAAGACACAGCTGAAGACAATCAGACAATTAATAGAAAGTAGGTGACATTGAACACATGGGAGAAGACAAAACAACAACAATAGAGTCCACACGTGTGACAACCTAATAGGTACAAAAGTGTATTTTTTAAAAACGTACCGCCCAGTGACAGCTTTTGTACCTTTATTTCTGAGTGTGTATGAAATACAAATAGAAATGATCTGACATTATTTGCTCATTTAGCAGTAAACTGTGTAACTCCTGAAGTGTTAAGGTTTCTTTTAAAACACTTCCATTAATAAATGTGACGATGCTGGCCTCACAAAGAAGGTCAGAAAGGTAACCTTATCCCTGACTTGTTAAACCCTCATTAAACCCACTTGTTAAAACCCTTTACAGTACGAATCCCATTCCAGAGTGTTGTGGGTTTGTAACCTATACTATACATGACTGTTTATGCAGGATCTGGATTCAGAGCTGAGGGACAAGTACAGTAGTGTCGAGGAGGTGATCACACAGAAAGCAGAAGGAGTGGCAGAGGCCAAGAAAAGAGCAGAGAAACTCCAACAGGAAGCCAAAACCCTGTTGCTACAGGCCAGCGACAAACTCCAGCTGCTAAAAAGTATGTCAATAACACATCTCTAATTAAAGCATTAGAAGAGAACCATCACAAAACATTAACTTTTTAAATGTTCTCGCTTAAAAGAACTATGTCAGTGTTTTTCAGATCTTGAGAAGAACTATGATGAAGATCAGAAGCTGCTGGAGGACAAGGCCAATGAACTGGTGGATCTGGAGAAGGCTGTGAAAGAACTGCTTCAGGAGATCAGTCACAAAGTCACCGTCTACAGCACCTGACTGTTTTAACACTACTACTGACTGCTTTAGGAACATTTATTAAATTAACTTCTACGTTAAATCCCTGAGAAAGTTTTGTGAGTTTTACCCATACTTTATGATCACTGTATGGAAGGGTGTTACACGCTTTTATGAACACGAGAGAATGTGATTTGGATTTTAAACCATAGCAGACCAAAGAGTGAATGTAGGATATGCCCAACATAACTATGAGACTGCAATTACATTGACCTCATTGTTTCAATTTTAGATTAGAGTTAAAAAGTAAAATAATATAAATGTGATTTTTAAGACAGATACTTGGACCAACTTGTGAATACCATGAAAGTTCAATCATAATAAACTCAAGTGTGAAACTGACATTGTTATTGTGTAAATTTCTCAAATCAAGGAAATCAATCTGAGGAAACCTTAAAATATGCAAAAAAAACACTGAAGACTTGTGTATTGTGGAAAAAAAAATCACTCTTTATTTCAAAATAATTTTACATTGTTTATTTTCAGTTGTTGGTTTGACCAGTGTCATATATGACAATGATATGGACCGGGATCATGGCTGTAGACTGGAGCTGGACCTGTCCTGAATCAATGAGGCTCACAGACTGATGATACATGGAGCCCGCGACTGATCTAAATGATCCAGATAAAGATCTGTTACCTATTCTCAATTGCCCTGTGCATCATCAGTCTTGGGCTACAGCTCTGACATTGTTTTTGTGCTCTTGTGGATTTGCTTCTGAATCAGACACCAGTCGTGTTGTATTTGTTACTACGTTACAGCTGCGTTATTTAAACTCACACCAGCAGTGTTCAGCTGGGATCAGGCTTTATGAAGAACAGTCAAGTTCTTCCACACTGACTCAATCAATCATTTCTTATTTAATGCCTTATTTTTCTTATTTATTGCCTTATACGCAGAGGCATTGTCATGTTAGAGTCCTGTCCATAAATCTGCATCCACAATTGTCTAGAATATCATTGTATGTGTCATGATTGAGGGGTCTGAGGTAGAGACCTGCAATCCCGCGGGAGTACCGCAGGTCTCGCGGGACCCGACGCAACCCAGTGCGGCGCGGGACGAAATTTGATATGTGAACGCGGGTGCGGGCGGTAAGGTCCTCGTGTGTGCGGGTTGCGGGAGAATAAAATTATTTATGGACTCCCGCAAAATGGAAATATCTTGAAATTAAATTGTTAAAAAGAAATAAAATATTATTTATCTGCTGCACAAAAGCAACAAGAACAACTCAAAATAACGTAAATTCTCACGTGGTTCTTGCGAGGAACAAAGACCATAGACCCACACCGAGGCAAAATGTCTGAAGAGCATGACACAGGTGGAGCGCTTAGTGCTACAGATATTAGTTCATTATTAAAGAAAGGAACATACAGAACTACAAAGGGAAATCCGATATTTGGAAATGCTTTTCTATAGTATGTGACGGTATGGAAAGCACCTTCCCTTTGCGAGCTGCGACAAATGCAGCAAAATACTCGCATACAGCAGCCACAAGTCTGGAAGTTCAGGTCTGAAGCGTCATGTGTGCACAGTTTTAATGTTTACATGCGGGCGGGAGCGGGACAAAACTTGAATATTGCGGGCGGGAGCGGGAAAAAATTATCTATATTGTTGCGGGAGCGGGGCGGGAGCGGGATAGGACCTTGCGGGAGCGGGCGGGAGCGGGACTGAAAAATCTGTCCCGCGCAGGTCTCTAGTCTGAGGCGTGCGGATCCATTCGCTGGCTTTTATTGAGCAAAGGCATGGTCAAAGCAGGCAGGCATCAAATCACAGCAAACAGGAGTGTAAGAGGCAAGGCAACAACAAAATCCAAAAACAGGCAGAGGTCAGGTCAGGCAGCAAACAATCAAAGTATCAAAAGACAGGCAGGGTCAAAACCAAAGAATCTAAGACTCGGGAAGCACAAGGAAAACTAGAAACAACAATCAAATGACAATCAAACTATACAACCTGCAGGTGAGGGCCTGCTACACTATTTATAGTCCCACAACAGGAAGTAGCAGCAGAGGGAGTGAACACAGATCATCCGGAGGTAAGAGCTCCCTCTGCTGGCTTGGTGACAGTATGCTTTAACGTTACGATTTGTACTCATGGATATTATAATAATAAATGCATACTAAATTTAATAATAAAATTAATAATAAAGTCGTTCAACCTGTTTATTGGAAGTGGGTGACCCAAACCTTTTGTCATTGTAGTGTATAAAGATACATTTACATTTGTGTTTACATGCATTTACTTCAGTCTTTTATCTGTCTTTATCTCTTTAGACTGCTTTTAGACACATTAAATTTTTTACATTACATTTTTTTTTGCCATGTTACTATTTCCTGCAATAAGTGGTGCAGGACTTTACCTGTAGTAAACACCACTTTTAGCTGGTAAGCTGGTAAGTTCTTTACTCAACAGACCTTACTTGTATTCTAAAACAATTACGTTTACTCAAGAAAGCTTACCTATATTCTAATGGACTTACCTATATTCTAAATCACTTACCTTTATTCAACAAACCTAACCTGTACTCTGAAACACGTATCTTTAATCAGCAGACCTATTCTGTACAAACCTTACCTGTATTCTATAGGACTTACCTTTAGTCAAGAAACCTTACCTTTATTCTGCAGGACTCACCTTTAGTACCCAAAAAAGTGTTATTGTAATGGGGTTAGTCTGTGAGCACAGGCCCTGTGTAAATCTGACATCCAGGGCCTTTACTGAATAAAATCGAGAAGTCCGAGAAGTTGCACCTATCACGGCCAAGATCGGCTGAAATATGCGCCTGGATGTCTGGACTTAGGTTTTGAACGCAAAAAAATTTCCTCCAGTGTGACTGGGGTTGAGTGGAAAAGCGTCCAAGAAGTCGCACCTATCCCGGCCTCGATCGGCCGTAAGAAACGCCTGGATGATTTTTCGTTTTGAAAATTGCAAGTCCCCAAATCCGGGAAAGGTCGGACTTCCATACCCTCCGGCCTTTATTAAACAAATTCATGCCCAATGAAGTGTTATTTTAATGGGGTTAGTCTGTGAGCTCGAGAGGCCTCCTCCCGTGCACGATTCAAATTTTCACGCGACCCCGGTGTTAAGTACGAATTCGGGGAAAGGTCGGACTTCCATACCCTCTGAGGCTCTGAGCGAGGCCGACCGAGAGGCCTCTTCCCGGGCACGATTCAAATTTTACCGCGACCTCGGAGGTGGTCGTTTACCCAGGAGCAACTTTTACGTCAACTTTAATTATTTTTTTGTCTAAAAACTCTGAAATTTGTGCTCTGCGTGGTGAGTCTGTGAGCACGGGCCTTATGGAAATCCGTCACCCAGGGCCTTTATTAGATAAAATCGTGCCTAATATAGTGTTATTGTAATGAGGTGAGTCTGTGTGCACAGGCCTTATGGAAAACCGTCACCCAGGGCCTTTATTAAATAAAATCATACCCAATGAAGTGTTATTGTAATGGGTTTAGTCTGTGAGCCCGAGAGGCCTCCTCCAGGGCACAATTAAAATTTTCATGCGAGCCCGGTGTTGTGACGTTCGTGATTTCGTGGGAAGGAGCACTCGAGAAGTAAATAAACAGATTTAATCCAATAACGGGCGAAATAACATATACAGGCAGACAGGACATAAACCACATGTAGGTAACCTTGGGAACAAAAAACACATATGGACATCGACGATCGGACAAACTCAAGACAAACACAGGACTTAAATATAAACCTTAATTGACTAAATTAACAGGGAGCAGGTGAAGACAATTACACGATTATCACAAAGGGAAGATAGGGCAAAGAGAGCACATGGCACGAGACAAAAACAAGAGATGTGACAGGTGTTAAGTGCGAAGTCGGGGAAATTTCAGACTTCCATACCCTCCGAGGCTCCGAGTCAGGCCGGCCGAGAGGCCTCTTCCCAGCGATTCTAATTTTACCGCGACCCCGGAGGTGGTCTTTTACCCAGGAGCAACTTTTACGTCAACTTAATTTTTTTTTTTCTCTAAAAATTTGTGCCCTGCACATTGCTACTGTAACGGGGTGAGTCTGTGAGCATGGGCCTTATAGAAAACTGTCATCCAGGGTCTTTATTAAATAAAATCATGCCCAATGAGGTGTTACTGTAATGGGTTAATCTGTGAGCCCATGCCCTGTGTAAAACATTCATCCAGGGCCTTTAATAAATAAAATCATGCCCAATAAAGTGTTATTGTAATGGGGTTAGTCTGTGAGCCGAGGCCTTATAGAAAACTGTCATCCATTGCCTATATTAAATAAAATCATGCCCAATAAAGGGCTATTGTAATGGGGTTAGTCTGTGAGCCCAGGCCTTATGGAAAATATTCATCCAGGATCTTTTTTAGGGTTAGGGTTAGGGTTAGGTAGGGTTAGGGTTTGGGTTAGGGTTAGGGTTAGGGTTAGGGTTAGGGTTAGGGTTAGGGTTAGGCTTAGGGTTAGGTTAGGTTAGGTTAGGTTAGGGTTAGGGTTAGGGTTAGGGTTAGGTTAGGTTAGGTTAGGTTAGGTTAGGTTAAGGTTAGGTTAGGTTAGGTTAGGGTTAGGTTAGGTTAGGTTAGGGTTAGGGTGGGTTAGGGTGAGAGTGAGGGTGAGGGTGAGGGTGAGGGTGAAGGTTAGGGGTTAGGGTTAGGGTTAGGTTAGGGTCAGGGTCAGGGTTAGGGTTAGGGTTAGGGTTAGGGTTAGGGGTTAGGGTTAGGGTTAGGGTTAGGGTTAGGTTAGGTTAGGGTTAGGATTAGGATTAGGTTAGGATTAGGATTAGGATTAGGATTAGGGTTAGGGTTAGTTTAGGGTTAGGGTTAGGGTTATTTTGAGAATCTAACAGAATGCATAGTCGATATAAAAAGCTGGATGATGAGTAACTTCTTAATGCTAAATTCTGAAAAAACAGAGGTGCTAATAATTGGACCTAAAAACCCCACATATAATAATCTAGAACACAGCCTATCACTTGATGTTTGCTCTGTTAATTCTTCATCATCAGTTAGAAACCTAGGTGTGCTGTTTAACAGCAATCTTTCCTTCGAAAATCATGTTTCTAGCATCTGTAAAACTGTGTTTTTCCATCTTAAAAATATATCTAAATTACGACCTATGCTTTCAACCTCTAATGCAGAAATATTTATTCATGCGTTTTTGACCTCGAGGTTAGATTATTGTAATGCTTTATTGGGTGGTTGTTCTGCACGCTTGATAAACAAACTTCAGCTAGTCCAAAACGCAGCAGCCAGAGTCCTTACTAGAACTAGGAAGTATGATCATATTAGCCCGGTTCTGTCAACACTGCACTGGCTCCCTATCAAACATCGGATAGATTTTAAAATTTTATTAATTACCTATAAAGCCCTGAATGGTTTATCTCCTCAATACTTGAGCAAGCTCTTATCACATTATAGTCCTGCACGTCCGCTACGTTCTCAAAACTCTGGCCATCTGATAATACCTAGAATATCAAAATCAACTGCGGGTGGCAGATCCTTTTCCTATCTAGCACCTAAAATCTGGAACAATCTCCCTAACTCTGTTCGGGAAGCAGACACACTCTGCCAGTTTAAATCTAGATTAAAGACATATCTTTTTAACTTAGCCTACACATAACACACCAACACACTTTTTATTATTCAAATCCGTTAAAGGATTTTTAGGCTGCATTACTTAGATTTGCTGGAACCGGGAACACTACTCCTACAATACGATGTACTTGTGACATCGTAAAAAGAATGGCATCTACGCTAATATTAGTCCTGTCTCTTTCTCAATCTGTTTTCACAGTTTGTATCCAGACTAGATGGTGGATCAGTACACAGAGATTATGTTCATCAGAGACCAGAAAACCTAGATGCGCCTGTCGACAGATCACCAGATCCTGATGCACACACACATACACATACACACTAAGTCATTTACACTATCTGACACAGTTGCGTTTAAAATTGAGCTTAAGTTAAGTGCTAAAGTCTGGTTTCTCCCAAGGTTTTTTCTTCTCCATTATGTATGCATGGGGTTTTGTTTCCTTGCCACTGTAGCCTCTGGCTTACTTGGTTGGGGACACTTAACTTCTAGTGATTTAACGTTGAATTGATTACAGAGACCGTCTCTGCATTTAATAAGAAATTGGTCACTCTCGTCATTGTACATCCCTGTCATTGTACTCTTCTACATTATACTGTACAGTGCTTTGATGCAACCTGTGTTGTTAAAAGCGCTATATAAGTAAAAATGATTGATTGATTGATTGATTGATTGATTGATTGATTGATTGATTGATGGATTGATTATAGGTTAGGGATTAGGGTTAGGGGTTAGGTTAGGTTAGGTTAGGTTAGGTTAGGTTAGGGTTAGGGTTAGGGTTAGGGTTAGGGTTTAGGGTTAGGGTTAGGGTTAGGGTTAGGTTTAGGGTTAGGTTTAGGTTTAGGGTTTAGGGTTAGGTTTAGGGTTAGGGTTAAAGTTAGGGGTTAGGGTTAGGGTTAGGGTTAGGGTTAAGTTAGGTTTAGGTTTAGGTTTAGGTTTAGGTTTAGGTTTAGGTTAAAGTTAAAGTTAGGGTTAGGGTTAGGTTAGGGTTAGAGTTAGAGAGTTAGGGGATAGGGGTTAGGTTAGGTTAGGTTAGGGTTAGGTTAGGTTTAGGTTTAGGTTTAAGGTTAGGGTTAGGTTAGGGGTTAGGGGTTAGGGTTAGGTTAGGGGTTAGGTTAGGGTTAAAGTTAGGGTTAGGTTAAAATTTAGGGTTAGGGTTAGGTTAGGTTAGGGTTAAAGTTAAGGTTAGGTTTAGGTTAGGGTTAGGTTTAGGGTTTAGGTTAGGTTAAAGTTAGGGGTTAGGTTAATTAGGGTTAGGGTTAGAGTTAGGGTTAGGGGTTAGGGTTAGGTTAGGTTAAAGTTAGGTTAAATTAAAGTTAGGGTTAAAGTTAGGGTTAGGGTTAGGTTAGGTTAGGTTAGGTTAAGTTAGGGGTTAAGAAGGTTAGGGTTAGGGTTAGGTTTAGGTTAGGGTTAGGGTTAGGGTTAGGGTTAGGGGTTAGGGTTAGGCTGAGGGTGAGGGTTAGGGTTAGGGTTAGGGGTTAGGGGTTAGGGTTAGGGTTAGGGTTAGGGGTTAGGGGTTAGGGGTAGGGGTTAGGGTTAGGGTTAGGGTTGTGGGATCTCTACAAAATAAATGTGTGCAGATTTTGCACACTCGGGAAAACCACTGGATGACAGAATTTTTTTATTGGTGAAAATCAACTTACTGTGTATGACAGTAAAATGCCCCTCTGGTCCAAAGAACACTACAGACGCTGTACTGGATGGTAAGGCCAAAGCCAGAACATTTTTATGTTCTTCAACCAGCTGTGCAGCAGCAATCCATTCCGAGCAATTGTGGTGTGTTTTCTCTAGCATTTGCGTATGCTCTATGCAAGGGTCATCCAATAAGGAAGCATGTTTAATGAAGGCAGGCTGAGGTCACAGCTGTATGCTTCATCAACAAAAAACACCATCACAATCAGCATAAAGACTGGAAAGAGTGAAGCTCAGGCACAGTGTACTGTGTTTGCAGAACAGCACATTACAAACAGTGGTATCATCCTACATGTGTAGATATACCCAAAACTGTAATTGGGACTGATCAGGTCTGGCAATGTGTCACATGCCACTGATGGACACTACATGAGCTAGCATTTCTTAAAACAAACTGAAAAAAAATGCCACATTACATGGAACACCAAGAGAGCGCAATAAGAAGAAAGCTTTATTATTTTTATTTTACGTTCGTTATTTAAACGTTTAATTGAAACCACACTGCTTGAACGTTTGTATTTATTCTTTCTGTGTGTGTGTGTGTGTGTGTGTGTGTGTGTGTGTGTGTTTTATAAAAAAGTTAAATTGTGTCAAAATCAAAATACAGTGTCAACGGTGAAATCCAAATGTATGCTGTAGGAGTGAGTATGAGTATGCTGAGTATGCCTTTAAATTTGTAGTATTATGAGTGCTGAAAAAAATGGGACACACTAAAAGTGCTAGGACGCATTTAGTTGTTTTGGGCTACTTCAAAACTCTCCAAAACTATAAAGTAAAATGACTTAGAATATAATAATTACAGTAATAGTCAGGGCCACTCTGAATATGGATCATTTAAAAGAATGAGTTAACCTATAAAGCAACATTTTTATAAGTGTTTGAATACAAAGAAATATTGCTAGGTGCTAAGTGAAAGAATGAGATAAGGGAAATAATTTTATGTGTGTTTTAATATAATAAAGTGCAAGAATGTTTTTTGCCTTCCATTTTCTCTGTAACTGTACAGTAAAATGACTTGAATAAATAGTCATGTTTCAAAATATGAGCTAATTTGCAAAGGAAAGCTTTTTCCTTTGTTTACATATATAATTACATACTTAAAAAAGACAAAAATAAAGACCTTTAATATTATCATTTATTAGCATGTGTTAGCAATTATTTATAACACCGCTTAACTATTGTAACAGTAAGTAAGCACGGACTCATCAGGACTTGAACTCTGTGATTATTCTCCAGGATACATTCTTATTTCCATTTTCAAGTTGTCAAGAAGTTTAAAAATGGAATTGGAATAAGGATTATATTCCAGCAGAAACGGAATCTTTCTGGTTTAAATGTAGTTTAAATGGATGTTCTCCTTTTTCCCAGTATTTTGATAAATATGAGTAAATAAGATCACGAATAGGTGCACAGGAATCCATCCAAAGCAGGTTGATGTTCTATAGAGTGAGGTTTAGTAAAACACTCATAGCTCAGTTATGTTCTTCACTGGGTAGCGAGCCCATGGCCAATGATAATGAGAGCTGGCTTGCCAAAGGTTGCTCCCTATTATATGGATCAAACATGTTTCATAACCAAGGTTCATTGTAAGGGGTGTTATGATGGTGGATGCAGTCAAACTGCTGATAGAGATGAAGATGGAGAAACGGCTAGAGAAAAGCCAGGCCATCGAGGACCTCATGCCTGCGCAAAGTAGAGTTCCCCAAAACCTCACTTCCCACATTCTTCTCTCCGCACCTCTAACCTTTCATTTGATTGACTTGAGAATGTTAGAAAATAAAATTTTGGTCCAGCACTTAAGAAGCTACATAAATACTTAAATGTTTCCCAGAAGAAACGAGTACAATTTACCCTGATCGTCCAATTCAGAATCATATTAAAAGTAAAAATGTAAATGTAATGTAATTAATTTTTCTCTGGTGTTCCGATCAGGACCAAGTAACATCCAAAGGTAAAAGCAGTGTCTGATGAAAAGATTAATGTACCAGCATAAAGTTCAGAAATGAATCTCACAAAACGTCTTCAAACTGTCATGGTGTTATTTATTTCAAAAAAACATAAAAGTCCTTTCAGAGGCTGACAGGTGAAGCGTCTAGGCTTTAGACCGAGTCCGAGTTCGGCTCATATCCAGCACTTCTCTCGTCTGTCGCTCTGATAACATCCCCTTCCAGCGCAGCAGACCGGATACATACTGATCACTGAAAAACAGAGAAGAAGACTTCACCGCACTGCCTGAAGAAAACCAAACTAATGCTAATGCTGATTTAAGTACCTCTCCTGAGGGAAATCTCTGAACAAATCACAACAGGTAATCTTCAGTGCTTCTACATCACTGCAAACCAAAACTTCACCAAATCTCCGAAGGAGACGGTTCCTCTGGTCGTTCCTGGCATGCTGTAAAACATAAACGTCTGTTTGTCAACATCCCCTTTTGTAACCTTTGTTTTTATGAGAATCATTTTAAGAAATGTTTTTTACCAGTTCACTGAAAGTGTTGTGAAAGTCCCCTCTCATGCTTTCTCCAACATTTCCCCATCTCTTCTCCAGCCGTCTGAACTTGCTCTTCATCAGGCAATCCAGATACACGCGTGAAACACAGTCAGAGGATACATTCACAAAGACCTGTCCGAAAGAAAGTGGGGCAGAGGAGCAGCGAATAAGTGCGAAAGGTTATGAAAAGCTACAATTCTGTTCTTGAAGAACCGATTTTAACTGGGAGCACAGAACCAACCTCCTGAATCTCTCATAGAGAATAAACTAATTAAATAACAATAAGTAGACGATGATAATGTGAAGACATTTTACACATCCTCTTTATAAGACCAATAAAAACAAGCATGGCATGTGTTATTTTTTCTTTTTTTATCTAAATGAACTAAATGACGAAAGTTTCTGCATCCACTGAGTCTCCAGTATGTCTGTGTTGCTGATCGTAGTCCAGAATGTTCTTTAGAGTCCTGGAGACGTCATCCTGTTACAGTTCAAGCGGGACAGAGTTTTATGTCATTAATATCCTAAGTCATTGCTATTTTTGTGTGCTCTTTTTTAGCCTATTACAATGCGTATATTTGTAAGAATTAGAGATTGAGCGTATCGTGACCTGCAGTTTAGTCAGCAGTTTCTCATGTAAGATCCAGAATTGAAAATGACTGTTACACTGTCTCACCTCCGATGTTTCAGCCCTCTGACTCAATCCTCCCTTCATTTTTAGTTTTAAACCAGTCATGCTGCAAGAGCTGCTCCAAGGTCGGCCTTTCAGTAGGGTCACGGGCTAGGCACTGGACAATCACATCACGGCATTCTGTTTTTTAGGAGAGAGCTGGTTAGTCGTGACCATGTGACATTTGGGTTGGCATGTATGAAATCAGCTTCTGAAACGAGATTTATTTAAGGTTAAAAGAATTTATACTTATTCTAAACGTATATCTCTGAACGCATATCCTAACCTCTAACATCAGTTGGTAAATACTAAAGTCTGTGCTTTACTAGACAAGACATCTCTACCATTGTCTGTGCAGAAGCTGTGTGTGTGTGTATGTGTGTGTGTGTGTGTGTGTGTGTGTGTGTGTGTGTGTGTGTGTGTGTGTGATCAGTGCTGTTCTCTCACCTTTGGATAAATGTGGGTTTTCAAACCTAACTTCGGCTTCCACGATTTCCTTTATATCGCAAAATGGAGTACACGCGTTCATCATCTCATACAACAAGACTCCTAGAGCCCAGACGTTTGTAGAGACGGCGTGGAATCTGCCACTGATGATGAGTTCAGGCGGCACGTAATCCATTACTCCTGTAAGCAAGACATTTTCAGCATGGAGCAATTCTTAAAGTATCACACGATCAATAATAAGTCACTAAATGCTGGTCTGCACACTCCGTTACACAAAATGCCAGCTCACCTCTATACTGCCTGCCATCGTAGCCATCGCTACTAAACAGTTGACCGCAGCCAAAGTCTATTAGCTTGAGCTCCAAAGTGTGTTTTCTCAACAAGAAATTGTCTGGATGAATGTCATTGTGAAAAACACCGCGCTTGATGCAGTGCTGCACTGCTCGCACCGCCTGACACATGATGAGTCGTGCTGTGGTCTCATTTATGCTGGGATTGTCGTTGATGAAGTCCAACAAGCTCTCGCAGGGATCTGGATACTCCATAACGAGCTTGAACTCTTTAGGGTCTTCAAACCAGTCATACAGTTGTATGATAAGGGGACTTATTTTTCCTTGCCTCATCATTAGCATCAGTGCAACTTCATTAAATAGAGGTTCAGGATGCAGGTCCTACAGAAAAAACACATAACGAACTGTTAGTTTGGTAACTCAACTTAAACCTTAAACAACTTAAAACCTATGTTTTGCCAGCTCACAGTTTGAAGATACTGATCCTCTGTAGACTTTTCAATATATTTGATGGCAACCTACAAAAAAAAAAAAAAAAAACACACAGTTGAGCATATTTAACACCAAACCTTAACCTAACCATGAAGAATTGAAAACTAGAATAAACTACAGGTCCTTTAACTTTTTTAACACACTTTCTTCAGGTTTGAATGTGAGAGCAAAATGTTTGTCTACCTTTTTGCCATCAGAAATACGGATTCCCTCATACACCTGGCCATAGCCTCCTTCTCCAATAATCCTTATTGCTTTATAGCGAGAGTGAAAGGATTCTAGAAAAAAAAAACAACAACACACAAACACGTAAAAACACATAGAACATATTATATTTTGTGCTAAATAATATATTGTACAATGTGTTCAAAGTTGTAAAAGCTTGCTAGATAACTTAAAGTTGCATAAAATGCTTCAAGAAGTATAACACAATATTTTTAGATTAACTTACAAAGTTACATGCATACATCTTTTAGTTCAAATTGAAATAAAAGAAATCAATTGTGACAATAAACCATATTAAAATAGAAAAATAATTAAGGCACAAACATCTTCAGCCGACAGCAACGGCTAACTGCAAACTAACTTCACTTAACATATTTAAATAAACTTATTTGAAAACAGTTCATTACTTCGATGACATGTATCTTGTTATAATGACCACAGATTTACCAGTAGATGGGACGCAGTCTGAGGACCCGACTTTGTTCTGGCAGCTGAAGGGCCGCTTCATAGTCTTCCACACTCCTTTGAAGAAAGAGCGGATTCTTCTCCTCTTCCCCCGTTCTTTTGTAACTAAGACCAACAAATTTGACAACAACTATTAAAGACACGGCTGAACTTTTTTTTTTTTTTTTTTTTTTTACTTTTACTTTTACGGTTATAGCTACATGAATGTCCCTGTTTGCAGTTTTATTCTCACCTGAAGATTCCACTTTCAGTCTCTCTATTCTGTCCTCAGAGACGGCGTTAGGTGTAGAGTCGTCTAATCTGGATGCTGACTTGGGTTTTGGGCAAGCTGAAGCCCCTGCTGGCTCAACAGGCACTTCACCTGGAAGTGTAAAGTGAAACTGTTCTTGGCAGCTATCCGAATTGGATGAAGCGGCATCGCTCCCCCCTTCCAGGCGAGCCACAGTTCCTCTCTTAACGATGAGCGTGCCAGCAGAGCTTGGCCAAGGTGTATCCTGGCTGCTGAGGCTCAGCAGCTCCAGTCTCTCCACATTGTCCTTAGAGATGGACAAATTGACGTCCGGTGCAGAGCTGTCAAACTGTGGGTCCAGCTGCAGTAGATGGTCCACTGTGTTCTTGGAGCAGAAGGAAGCTTCACGGCCTTACGTACTTTCTTAAAGAAAGACGAAATTGGGTTTTTCTTCCTCTTGCTGTCACCTTTTTCTGACCCTAAGAGGAACAGATAGAAAACACTATTAGCCACACATATGACCCAAGGACATCATCATCAACTAAAAACACTTTTTCCACTGAATTTGAGGATGCGCGTTAAAACTTAATTGTAACACTCACCTTTTGAGCTCTCCTCTACAGGAGGAGCCTCCATGACCCTCTCCTTAGAGATGGACGTGTTGTCCGGTGTAGACATTGTATGTCTGTATCTGCAGTTCTGAACTTTGTGTAGATTCGACGGTCTGTACACTTTAGTTCAGAAGTCTGCACACTGTAGCTCAGAATCGATATCTGCACACTTTTCTTTAAGATGCGAGATACGAGAAAATGTCTCTGAAGCTAGACTAACTCACACGAGACTCTGTGTTTGCGAGTTCACTCCACTCCAAAAACGTTTCGCATAAATCTGTCGCATAGAAATGTATCATAATTTGCATAATGGATTCGAACGATTCGAATGATTCGAATGCCCGACGCGCATTTCGTAAGCAATGTTTACCTTTAAAATACGAGTCTCGAGGGGCTAGAATATGCGCGAATGTACCAAATATTTTTTGAGACTATATTAAAAAACGGATGGTAAACTGACTAAAACTGTCGAGTTTAATCAGTAGAAAAGATTAAACGACATAATCCCCTGTTAAGGCGAATATCACCTGTAACCATAGTTACGGTGACGTTCAAGTAAATGTAAAATGGCGGCCTTACCTTCATAGCAAAATACACTCGGGCCAGTTAAGACGCGCGAATAAGTCGTAACGTTACGCGCTTTTATCTCCTAATGGAAGCGAAAACCTCAAGAAAAAAAACTTAATTGGGATAGTTTGGGATATGGGAATGGTTTTGCAGACCTGGTGTAGCAAAATTATTTTGCGATTCCACTTGCCATAACCATATTTGGGGTTTCCTGCCGCCACGCACGCGAGACGTTGATTCGTTGATTCAATTAAGGCAGTGTTTCATGGAACAGATGCATTTACAAATACAGGACAATATTACATAATTAACTTGTGTTTTCTGTTGGCTAAATTTTATATTCATAAACAAAAGTTTACTGGCTCTAAACCTTTGTTTTCTTTGTTTAAAATTGATTTGGACAAACATATGGAAACTATAAATAACTCTATAAATGCAAAAGCTATGAAAACAATATCTTTGTATTCATCCTTTGTGTCTTAAGATTTTTTTTGGGGTGTTTTTGGGGTAAAATTGTATCTATGTTATAACTTTTTGTACTGTTTTTTGTACCGTTTAAAACACACCTAACCAGCATATGCTGCTTTTATCAGCAGAGAAAAGAGCCACGACAATGAAATATCTTGGAAAACTAATAGGCTTTTCAATTCAGCACTATGATTTAACTTATAGTTATTATTAACAACATTCCAGTTGTCTGTATTGGGCAGAGATTTATGTCATTAGTATCCTAAGTCATTGGACTCTGTTTTAATCATTCTCGGGGGCCTTTAATAAAACCAATCTTTCACGTGAACTGCCAAAATTCAGACAGCATGTTACTTGTCCAACCAGAGACAGTAATATACTGGATCACTGTTACACAGTAATAAAGGATGCGAGCTGCCTTGAGACTTTCTGATCACTGCTTGGTTCATCTCGTACCAGAAGCTGGCGGAAGCTGAAATCAGCTAAACCTCACTGGTTGGACTGTTTTTGAAGCTGCTGCCACAGATCTGAACGAGCTTGCAGAGACTGTAACATCATATCAACATCAGTTTCTGTGAGGACATGTGCCTTTCTGCCAGGACTTATTTCGTTTATAACAACGACAAACCATGGTTCGCTGCAAAATTCAGTCAGCTCCATCAAGTCAAAGAAGATACTCGCAGGAATGGGGACAGAGTCTTGTATAAATGGGCCAAATACACGCTGGAAAAGGAGATCGGAGTGGCAAAGAGGAATTATTCAAACAGCTTCGGACTCAGTTCTCCTCAAGGGACACAGCTTCTGTGTGGAAAGGTCTGAAAGACATCACCAACTACAAACACACCATCCCCCAGCACTGTGGCAAAGTTTTTGGAGTTTTACTGCAGATCTGAAAAGACACCATTCTCACCTACTGCAGTCCCCCGCTCCCCCACACCTGCCTTTCAACCGTGTGCCAGGTATTCAGAAAAACAAAAAAGAAAGGCACCGGGCCCAGACGGTGTGACTGAATACCTGTGCTGACCAACTGGCCCCCATCTTCACACAGATCTTCAACAGATCACTGGAGCTGTGTGTAGTCCCTTCATGCCATAGACGCGCCACCATCCCATCATCCCCATCCCAAAGAAACCCCAAATTACTGGATTTAATTGGATTGCAGACCTGTGGCTCTAATGTCTGTGGTCAAGAAATCATTTGAAAAACTGGTCTTGGGTTATCTGTAGGACTTTTACTGGACCCCCTGCAGTTTGCCTACAGAGCAAACAGGTCAGGGGATGATGCAGTCAATATGGGTCTGCATTATGTTTTGCAACACCTAGGCAGATGGAGGGATTATGGGATCTCTACAAAATAAATGTGTGCAGACTTTGCACACTCGGGAAAACCACTGGATGAACGGGTTAGGGTTAGGGTTGGGGTTAGGGTTAGGGGTTAGAGGTTACGTTTAGGGTTAAGGTTAGGGGTTTGGGGGTTAGGTTAGGGGTTAGGGTTGTGGGATCTCTACAAAATAAATGTGTGCAGATTTAGGGTTAGGGTTAGGGGTTAGGGTTAGGGTTAGGGTTGGGTTTGGGTTAGGGTTAGGGTTAGGGTTAGGTTAGGTTAGGGTTAGGTTAGGTTAGGATTAGGTTAGGGTTAGGGTTAGGGTTAGGGTTAGTTAGTTAGGGTTAGGTTAGGTTAGGGTTGAGTTGAGAAGAAGTTAGGTTAGGTTAGGTTAGGGTTAGAGGTTAGGTTAGTTAGGGTTAGGTTAGGTTAGGTTAGGTTAGGTTAGGTTAGGTTAGGTTAGGTTAGGTTAGGTTAGGTTAGGTTAGGTTAGGTTAGGTTAGGTTAGGTTAGGGTTAGGGTTAGGTTAGGTTAGGGTTAGGGAGGTTAGGGTGAGGTGAGGTGAGGTGAGGTTAGGGTGAGGTTAGGAGGTTAGGGTAGGGTTAGGGGTTAGGGTTAGGGGTTAGGGTTAGGTTAGGGTTGTGGGATCTCTACAAAATAAATGTGTGCAGATTTTGCACACTGGAAAACCACTGGATGACAGAATTTTTTTATTGGTGAAAATCAACTTACTGTGTATGACAGTAAAATGCCCCTCTGGTCCAAAGAACACTACAGACGCTGTACTGGATGGTAAGGCCAAAGCCAGAACATTTTTATGTTCTTCAACCAGCTGTGCAGCAGCAATCCATTCCGAGCAATTGTGGTGTGTTTTCTCTAGCATTTGCGTATGCTCTATGCAAGGGTCATCCAATAAGGAAGCATGTTTAATGAAGGCAGGCTGAGGTCACAGCTGTATGCTTCATCAACAAAAAACACCATCACAATCAGCATAAAGACTGGAAAGAGTGAAGCTCAGGCACAGTGTACTGTGTTTGCAGAACAGCACATTACAAACAGTGGTATCATCCTACATGTGTAGATATACCCAAAACTGTAATTGGGACTGATCAGGTCTGGCAATGTGTCACATGCCACTGATGGACACTACATGAGCTAGCATTTCTTAAAACAAACTGAAAAAAATGCCACATTACATGGAACACCAAGAGAGCGCAATAAGAAGAAAGCTTTATTATTTTTATTTTACGTTCGTTATTTAAACGTTTAATTGAAACCACACTGCTTGAACGTTTGTATTCTTTATTGTGTTGTGTGTGTGTGTGTGTGTGTGTGTGTGTGTGTGTTTTTAAAAAGTTAAATTGTGTCAAAATCAAAATACAGTGTCAACGGTGAAATCCAAATGTATGCTGTAGGAGTGAGTATGAGTATGCTGAGTATGCCTTTAAATTTGTAGTATTATGAGTGCTGAAAAAAATGGGACACACTAAAAGTGCTAGGACGCATTTAGTTGTTTTGGGCTACTTCAAAACTCTCCAAAACTATAAAGTAAAATGACTTAGAATATAATAATTACAGTAATAGTCAGGGCCACTCTGAATATGGATCATTTAAAAGAATGAGTTAACCTATAAAGCAACATTTTTATAAGTGTTTGAATACAAAGAAATATTGCTAGGTGCTAAGTGAAAGAAGAATGAGATAAGGGAAATAATTTTATGTGTGTTTTAATATAATAAAGTGCAAGAATGTTTTTTTGCCTTCCATTTTCTCTGTAACTGTACAGTAAAATGACTTGAATAAATAGTCATGTTTCAAAATATGAGCTAATTTGCAAAGGAAAGCTTTTTCCTTTGTTTACATATATAATTACATACTTAAAAAAGACAAAAATAAAGACCTTTAATATTATCATTTATTAGCATGTGTTAGCAATTATTTATAACACCGCTTAACTATTGTAACAGTAAGTAAGCACGGACTCATCAGGACTTGAACTCTGTGATTATTCTCCAGGATACATTCTTATTTCCATTTTCAAGTTGTCAAGAAGTTTAAAAAATGGAATTGGAATAAGGATTATATTCCAGCAGAAACGGAATCTTTCTGGTTTAAATGTAGTTTAAATGGATGTTCTCCTTTTTCCCAGTATTTTGATAAATATGAGTAAATAAGATCACGAATAGGTGCACAGGAATCCATCCAAAGCAGGTTGATGTTCTATAGAGTGAGGTTTAGTAAAACACTCATAGCTCAGTTATGTTCTTCACTGGGTAGCGAGCCCATGGCCAATGATAATGAGAGCTGGCTTGCCAAAGGTTGCTCCCTATTATATGGATCAAACATGTTTCATAACCAAGGTTCATTGTAAGGGTGTTATGATGGTGGATGCAGTCAAACTGCTGATAGAGATGAAGATGGAGAAACGGCTAGAGAAAAGCCAGGCCATCGAGGACCTCATGCCTGCGCAAAAGTAGAGTTCCCCAAAACCTCACTTCCCACATTCTTCTCTCCGCACCTCTAACCTTTCATTTGATTGACTTGAGAATGTTAGAAAATAAAATTTTGGTCCAGCACTTAAGAAGCTACATAAATACTTAAATGTTTCCCAGAAGAAACGAGTACAATTTACCCTGATCGTCCAATTCAGAATCATATTAAAAGTAAAAATGTAAATGTAATGTAATTAATTTTTCTCTGGTGTTCCGATCAGGACCAAGTAACATCCAAAGGTAAAAGCAGTGTCTGATGAAAAGATTAATGTACCAGCATAAAGTTCAGAAATGAATCTCACAAAACGTCTTCAAACTGTCATGGTGTTATTTATTTCAAAAAACATAAAAGTCCTTTCAGAGGCTGACAGGTGAAGCGTCTAGGCTTTAGACCGAGTCCGAGTTCCCGGCTCATATCCAGCACTTCTCTCGTCTGTCGCTCTGATAACATCCCCTTCCAGCGCAGCAGACCGGATACATACTGATCACTGAAAAACAGAGAAGAAGACTTCACCGCACTGCCTGAAGAAAACCAAACTAATGCTAATGCTGATTTAAGTACTCTCCTGAGGGAAATCTCTGAACAAATCACAACAGGTAATCTTCAGTGCTTCTACATCACTGCAAACCAAAACTTCACCAAATCTCCGAAGGAGACGGTTCCTCTGGTCGTTCCTGGCATGCTGTAAAACATAAACGTCTGTTTGTCAACATCCCCTTTTGTAACCTTTGTTTTTATGAGAATCATTTTAAGAAATGTTTTTTACCAGTTCACTGAAAGTGTTGTGAAAGTCCCCTCTCATGCTTTCTCCAACATTTCCCCATCTCTTCTCCAGCCGTCTGAACTTGCTCTTCATCAGGCAATCCAGATACACGCGTGAAACACAGTCAGAGGATACATTCACAAAGACCTGTCCGAAAGAAAGTGGGGCAGAGGAGCAGCGAATAAGTGCGAAAGGTTATGAAAAGCTACAATTCTGTTCTTGAAGAACCGATTTTAACTGGGAGCACAGAACCAACCTCCTGAATCTCTCATAGAGAATAAACTAATTAAATAACAATAAGTAGACGATGATAATGTGAAGACATTTTACACATCCTCTTTATAAGACCAATAAAAACAAGCATGGCATGTGTTATTTTTTCTTTTTTTATCTAAATGAACTAAATGACGAAAGTTTCTGCATCCACTGAGTCTCCAGTATGTCTGTGTTGCTGATCGTAGTCCAGAATGTTCTTTAGAGTCCTGGAGACGTCATCCTGTTACAGTTCAAGCGGGACAGAGTTTTATGTCATTAATATCCTAAGTCATTGCTATTTTTGTGTGCTCTTTTTAGCCTATTACAATGCTTATATTTGTAAGAATTAGAGATTGAGCGTATCGTGACCTGCAGTTTAGTCAGCAGTTTCTCATGTAAGATCCAGAATTGAAAATGACTGTTACACTGTCTCACCTCCGATGTTTCAGCCCTCTGACTCAATCCTCCCTTCATTTTTAGTTTTAAACCAGTCATGCTGCAAGAGCTGCTCCAAGGTCGGCCTTTCAGTAGGGTCACGGGCTAGGCACTGGACAATCACATCACGGCATTCTGTTTTTAGAGAGAGCTGGTTAGTCGTGACCATGTGACATTTGGGTTGGCATGTATGAAATCAGCTTCTGAAACGAGATTTATTTAAGGTTAAAAGAATTTATACTTATTCTAAACGTATATCTCTGAGCATATCCTAACCTCTAACATCAGTTGGTAAATACTAAAGTCTGTGCTTTACTAGACAAGACATCTCTACCATTGTCTGTGCAGAAGCTGTGTGTATGTGTGTGTGTGTGTGTGTGTGTGTGTGTGTGTGTGTGTGTGTGATCAGTGCTGTTCTCTCACCTTTGGATAAATGTGGGTTTTCAAACCTAACTTCGGCTTCCACGATTTCCTTTATATCGCAAAATGGAGTACACGCGTTCATCATCTCATACAACAAGACTCCTAGAGCCCAGACGTTTGTAGAGACGGCGTGGAATCTGCCACTGATGATGAGTTCAGGCGGCACGTAATCCATTACTCCTGTAAGCAAGACATTTTCAGCATGGAGCAATTCTTAAAGTATCACACGATCAATAATAAGTCACTAAATGCTGGTCTGCACACTCCGTTACACAAAATGCCAGCTCACCTCTATACTGCCTGCCATCGTAGCCATCGCTACTAAACAGTTGACCGCAGCCAAAGTCTATTAGCTTGAGCTCCAAAGTGTGTTTTCTCAACAAGAAATTGTCTGGATGAATGTCATTGTGAAAAACACCGCGCTTGATGCAGTGCTGCACTGCTCGCACCGCCTGACACATGATGAGTCGTGCTGTGGTCTCATTTATGCTGGGATTGTCGTTGATGAAGTCCAACAAGCTCTCGCAGGGATCTGGATACTCCATAACGAGCTTGAACTCTTTAGGGTCTTCAAACCAGTCATACAGTTGTATGATAAGGGGACTTATTTTTCCTTGCCTCATCATTAGCATCAGTGCAACTTCATTAAATAGAGGTTCAGGATGCAGGTCCTACAGAAAACACGCAACGAACTGTTAGTTTGGTAACTCAACTTAAACCTTAAACAACTTAAAACCTATGTTTTGCCAGCTCACAGTTTGAAGATACTGATCCTCTGTAGACTTTTCAATATATTTGATGGCAACCTAC
The DNA here is from genome assembly GCF_018831695.1 of Puntigrus tetrazona. NCBI lineage: Eukaryota > Metazoa > Chordata > Actinopteri > Cypriniformes > Cyprinidae > Puntigrus > Puntigrus tetrazona. The sequence goes on from NW_025048135.1 coordinate 253,447, forward strand.
AAAAAAAAAAAAAAAAAAACACACAGTTGAGCATATTTAACACCAAACCTTAACCTAACCATGAAGAATTGAAAACTAGAATAAACTACAGGTCCTTTAACTTTTTTAACACACTTTCTTCAGGTTTGAATGTGAGAGCAAAATGTTTGTCTACCTTTTGCCATCAGAAATACGGATTCCCTCATACACCTGGCCATAGCCTCCTTCTCCAATAATCCTTATTGCTTTATAGCGAGAGTGAAAGGATTCTAGAAAAAAAAACAACAACACACAAACACGTAAAAACACATAGAACATATTATATTTTGTGCTAAATAATATATTGTACAATGTGTTCAAAGTTGTAAAAGCTTGCTAGATAACTTAAAGTTGCATAAAATGCTTCAAGAAGTATAACACAATATTTTTAGATTAACTTACAAAGTTACATGCATACATCTTTTAGTTCAAATTGAAATAAAAGAAATCAATTGTGACAATAAACCATATTAAAATAGAAAAATAATTAAGGCACAAACATCTTCAGCCGACAGCAACGGCTAACTGCAAACTAACTTCACTTAACATATTTAAATAAACTTATTTGAAAACAGTTCATTACTTCGATGACATGTATCTTGTTATAATGACCACAGATTTACCAGTAGATGGGACGCAGTCTGAGGACCCGACTTTGTTCTGGCAGCTGAAGGGCCGCTTCATAGTCTTCCACACTCCTTTGAAGAAAGAGCGGATTCTTCTCCTCTTCCCCCGTTCTTTTGTAACTAAGACCAACAAATTTGACAACAACTATTAAAGACACGGCTGAACTTTTTTTTTTTTTTTTTACTTTTACTTTTACGGTTATAGCTACATGAATGTCCCTGTTTGCAGTTTTATTCTCACCTGAAGATTCCACTTTCAGTCTCTCTATTCTGTCCTCAGAGACGACGTTAGGTGTAGAGTCGTCTAATCTGGATGCTGACTTGGGTTTTGGGCAAGCTGAAGCCCCTGCTGGCTCAACAGGCACTTCACCTGGAAGTGTAAAGTGAAACTGTTCTTGGCAGCTATCCGAATTGGATGAAGCGGCATCGCCCCCTTCCAGGCGAGCCACAGTTCCTCTCTTAACGATGAGCGTGCCAGCAGAGCTTGGCCAAGGTGTATCCTGGCTGCTGAGGCTCAGCAGCTCCAGTCTCTCCACATTGTCCTTAGAGATGGACAAATTGACGTCGGTGCAGAGCTGTCAAACTGTGGGTCCAGCTGCAGTAGATGGTCCACTGTGTTCTTGGAGCAGAAGGAAGCTTCACGGCCTTACGTACTTTCTTAAAGAAAGACGAAATTGGGTTTTTCTTCCTCTTGCTGTCACCTTTTCTGACCCTAAGAGGAACAGATAGAAAACACTATTAGCCACACATATGACCCAAGGACATCATCATCAACTAAAAACACTTTTTCCACTGAATTTGAGGGATGCGCGTTAAAACTAATTGTAACACTCACCTTTTGAGCTCTCCTCTACAGGAGGAGCCTCCATGACCCTCTCCTTAGAGATGGACGTGTTGTCCGGTGTAGACATTGTATGTCTGTATCTGCAGTTCTGAACTTTGTGTAGATTCGACGGTCTGTACACTTTAGTTCAGAAGTCTGCACACTGTAGCTCAGAATCGATATCTGCACACTTTTCTTTAAGATGCGAGATACGAGAAAATGTCTCTGAAGCTAGACTAACTCACACGAGACTCTGTGTTTGCGAGTTCACTCCACTCCAAAAACGTTTCGCATAAATCTGTCGCATAGAAATGTATCGCAATTTGCATAATGGATTGAACGATTCGAATGATTCGAATGCCCGACGCGCATTTCGTAAGCAATGTTTACCTTTAAAATACGAGTCTCGAGGGGCTAGAATATGCGCGAATGTACCAAATATTTTTGAGACTATATTAAAAAACGGATGGTAAACTGACTAAAACTGTCGAGTTTAATCAGTAGAAAAGATTAAACGACATAATCCCCTGTTAAGGCGAATATCACCTGTAACCATAGTTACGGTGACGTTCAAGTAAATGTAAAATGGCGGCCTTACCTTCATAGCAAAATACACTCGGGCCAGTTAAGACGCGCGAATAAGTCGTAACGTTACGCTTTTATCTCCTAATGGAAGCGAAAACCTCAAGAAAAAAACTTAATTGGGATAGTTTGGGATATGGGAATGGTTTTGCAGACCTGGTGTAGCAAAATTATTTTGCGATTCCACTTGCCATAACCATATTTGGGGTTTCCTGCCGCCACGCACGAGACGTTGATTCGTTGATTCAATTAAGGCAGTGTTTCATGGAACAGATGCATTTACAAATACAGGACAATATTACATAATTAACTTGTGTTTTCTGTTGGCTAAATTTTATATTCATAAACAAAAGTTTACTGGCTCTAAACCTTTGTTTTCTTTGTTTAAAATTGATTTGGACAAACATATGGAAACTATAAATAACTCTATAAATGCAAAAGCTATGAAAACAATATCTTTGTATTCATCCTTTGTGTCTTAAGATTTTTGGGGTGTTTTGGGGTAAAATTGTATCTATGTTATAACTTTTGTACTGTTTTTGTACCGTTTAAAACACACCTAACCAGCATATGCTGCTTTTATCAGCAGAGAAAAGAGCCACGACAATGAAATATCTTGGAAAACTAATAGGCTTTTCAATTCAGCACTATGATTTAACTTATAGTTATTATTAACAACATTCCAGTTGTCTGTATTGGGCAGAGATTTATGTCATTAGTATCCTAAGTCATTGGACTCTGTTTTAATCATTCTCGGGGGCCTTTAATAAAACCAATCTTTCACGTGAACTGCCAAAATTCAGACAGCATGTTACTTGTCCAACCAGAGACAGTAATATACTGGATCACTGTTACACAGTAATAAAGGATGCGAGCTGCCTTGAGACTTTCTGATCACTGCTTGGTTCATCTCGTACCAGAAGCTGGCGGAAGCTGAAATCAGCTAAACCTCACTGGTTGGACTGTTTTTGAAGCTGCTGCCACAGATCTGAACGAGCTTGCAGAGACTGTAACATCATATCAACATCAGTTTCTGTGAGGACATGTGCCTTTCTGCCAGGACTTATTTCGTTTATAACAACGACAAACCATGGTTCGCTGCAAAATTCAGTCAGCTCCATCAAGTCAAAGAAGATACTCGCAGGAATGGGGACAGAGTCTTGTATAAATGGGCCAAATACACGCTGGAAAAGGAGATCGGAGTGGCAAAGAGGAATTATTCCGAACAGCCGGACTCAGTTCTCCTCAAGGGACACAGCTTCTGTGTGGAAAGGTCTGAAAGACATCACCAACTACAACACACCATCCCCAGCACTGTGGCAAAGTTTTTGGAGTTTTACTGCAGATCTGAAAAGACACCATTCTCACCTACTGCAGTCCCCGCTCCCCACACCTGCCTTTCAACCGTGTGCCAGGTATTCAGAAAAACAAAAAAGAAAGGCACCGGGCCCAGACGGTGTGACTGAATACCTGTGCTGACCAACTGGCCCCCATCTTCACACAGATCTTCAACAGATCACTGGAGCTGTGTGTAGTCCCTTCATGCCATAGACGCGCCACCATCCCATCATCCCCATCCCAAAGAAACCCCAAATTACTGGATTTAATTGGATTGCAGACCTGTGGCTCTAATGTCTGTGGTCAAGAAATCATTTGAAAAACTGGTCTTGGGTTATCTGTAGGACTTTTACTGGACCCCCTGCAGTTTGCCTACAGAGCAAACAGGTCAGGGGATGATGCAGTCAATATGGGTCTGCATTATGTTTTGCAACACCTAGGCAGATGGAGGATTGTGGGATCTCTACAAAATAAATGTGTGCAGACTTTGCACACTCGGGAAAACCACTGGATGAACGGGTTAGGGTTAGGGTTGGGGTTAAGGTTAGGGGTTAGAGGTTACGTTTAGGGTTAGGGTTAGGGGTTAGGGTTAGGGTTAGGGGTTAGGGTTGTGGGATCTCTACAAAATAAATGTGTGCAGATTTAGGGTTAGGGGTTAGTTAGGGTTAGGTTAGGTTAGGGTTAGGGTTAGGGTTAGGTTAGGTTAGGTTAGGTTAGGTTAGGGTTAGGTTGGTTAGGTTAGGGTTAGGTTAGGTTAGGGTTAAAGGTGAAAATTGAGGTTAAGGGTAGGTTAGGTTAGGTTAGGTTAGGGTTAAATTTAGGTTAGGTTAGGTTAGGGGTTAGGGTTAGGTTAGGTTAGGTTAAAGTTAAGGTTAGAATTAGGTTAAAATTAGGTTAGGTTAGGTTAGGTTAGGTTAGGGTTAGGTTAGGTTAGGGTTAAGGTTAGGTTAAGGTTAAAATTAGGTTAGGTTAGGTTAGTTAGGTTAGGTTAAAATTAGGGTTAGAAATTAAATTAAGATTAAATTAAATTAAAATTAAATTAAGGTTAGGGGTTAGGTTAGGGTTAGGTTAGTTAGGTTAGGTTAAATTAATTTAAATTAAAATTAAAATTAAAATTAGGTTAGGTTAAATTAAATTAAATTAAAATTAAATTAAATTAAATTAAAATTAAAATTAAAATTAGGTTAAAATTAAAATTAAATTAGGTTAAAATTAAATTAGGTTAAATTAAAGGGTTAAAAATTAAATTAGAAGTTAGGTTAGGTTAGGGTAAAATTAAAATTAGGTTAGGTTAAATTAGTTAATTAAAGTTAAGGTTAGGTTAAAATTAAGGTTAGGTTAAATTAAGTTAAATTAAATTAGGTTAGGTTTAGGGTTAGGTTAGGGTTAAATTAGGGTTAGGTTAGGGGTTAGGTTAGGTTAGGGTTAGGTTAGGTTAGTTAGGTTAGGTTAGTTAAAGTTTAAATTAGCTAAATTAGGAAATTAGGGTTAGGGTTAGGTTAGGGTTGTGGGTTAGGTTAAAGGTTAGGGTTAGGGTTAGAATTAGGTTAGGTTAGAGGTTAGGTTTAAAATTAGGGTTAGGTTAGGTTAAAGTTAGGGTTAAAGTTAAATTAGGGTTAAGGTTAAGGTTAGGTTAAAATTAAAATTAAAATTAAATTTAAATTAAATTAAATTAAATTAGGTTAGGTTAAATTAAGTTATTAGTGTTAAATTAAAAGATTTAAGTTAAAATTAATTAAGTTAGGTTAAATTAAAATTAAAGGTTAAAAGGTTAAAATTAAGTTAAAATTAGGTAAGGTTAGGTTAAAATTAAAAGTTAAAATTAAAGGTTATTAAAATTAAAAAAATTAAAATTAAAATTAAAATTAGGTTAAATAGGTTAAATTAAATTAAATTAAAATTAAAGGTTAAGGTTAATTTAGGTTAAATTAAAATTAAAATTAAAAGGTTAAAATTAAAATTAAAATTAGGTTAAAGGTAAAATTAAAATTAAAATTAGGTTATTAAAGTTAAATTAAAATTAAATTAAAGAAAAAAGAATTAAATTAGGTTAGTTAAAATTAGGTTAATTAAAATTAAATTAGGTTAAAATTAAGGTTAAATTAAATTAGGTTAAGGTTAAGGTTAAATTAAAATTAAATTAAAATTAGGGTTAAGTTAGGTTAGGTTAGGGTTAGGTTAGGTTAGGTTAGGGTTAGGGTTAGGGTTAGGTTTAGTTAGGTTAAGGTTAGGTTAGGTTAGGGTTAGGGTTAGGTTAGGTTAGAGGTTAGTTAGGTTAAGGTTAGGTTAAAGTTAGGTTGAGGTTAGGTTAGGTTAGGTAGGTTAGGGTTAGGGTTAGGGTTAGGTTAAGTTAGAAGGTTAGGTTAAAGTAAGGTTAGGTTAAATTGGGTTAAATTAGAATTAGGGTTAGGTTATTAGGTTAGGGTTAGGTTAAATTAAATTAAAAAAAAAAATTAAAATTAGGTTAGGTTAGGTTAGTTAGGTTAAAATTAAAATTAGGGTTAAGTTAGGTTAGGTTAGGTTAGGTTAGGTTAAGTTAGGTTAGGTTAGGGTTAGGGTTAGGTTAAGGTTAAGGTTAGGTTAAAGTTAGGTGGGTTAGGTTAGGTTAGGTTAGGGTTAGGTTAGGGTTAGGGTTAGGTTAGGTTAGGTTAGGTTAGGTTAGGGTTAGGGTTAGGGTTAGGGTTAGGTTAGGTTAGGAGTTAGGGTTAGGTTAGGGGTTAGGTTAGGGGTTGAGGTTAGGTTAGGTTAGGGTTAGGGTTAGGGGTTAGGGTTGGGGTTAGGGTTAGAGGTTAGGGTTGTGGGATCTCTACAAAATAAATGTGTGCAGATTTTGCACACTGGAAAACCACTGGATGACAGAATTTTTTTATTGGTGAAAATCAACTTACTGTGTATGACAGTAAAATGCCCCTCTGGACCAAAGAACACTACAGACACTGTACTGGATGGTAAGGCCAAAGCCAGAACATTTTTATGTTCTTCAACCAGCTGTGCAGCAGCAATCCATTCCGAGCAATTGTGGTGTGTTTTCTCTAGCATTTTGCGTATGCTCTATGCAAGGGTCATCCAATAAGGAAGCATGTTTAATGAAGGCAGGCTGAGGTCACAGCTGTATGCTTCATCAACAAAAAACACCATCACAATCAGCATAAAGACTGGAAAGAGTGAAGCTCAGGCACAGTGTACTGTGTTTGCAGAACAGCACATTACAAACAGTGGTATCATCCTACATGTGTAGATATACCCAAAACTGTAATTGGGACTGATCAGGTCTGGCAATGTGTCACATGCCACTGATGGACACTACATGAGCTAGCATTTCTTAAAACAAACTGAAAAAAAATGCCACATTACATGGAACACCAAGAGAGCGCAATAAGAAGAAAGCTTTATTATTTTTATTTTACGTTCGTTATTTAAACGTTTAATTGAAACCACACTGCTTGAACGTTTGTATTTATTCTGTGTGTGTGTGTGTGTGTGTGTGTGTGTTTTATAAAAAAGTTAAATTGTGTCAAAATCAAAATACAGTGTCAACGGTGAAATCCAAATGTATGCTGTAGGAGTGAGTATGAGTATGCTGAGTATGCCTTTAAATTTGTAGTATTATGAGTGCTGAAAAAAATGGGACACACTAAAAGTGCTAGGACGCATTTAGTTGTTTTGGGCGACTTCAAAACTCTCCAAAACTATAAAGTAAAATGACTTAGAATATAATAATTACAGTAATAGTCAGGGCCACTCTGAATATGGATCATTTAAAAGAATGAGTTAACCTATAAAGCAACATTTTTATAAGTGTTTGAATACAAAGAAATATTGCTAGGTGCTAAGTGAAAGAATGAGATAAGGGAAATAATTTTATGTGTGTTTTAATATAATAAAGTGCAAGAATGTTTTTTTGCCTTCCATTTTCTCTGTAACTGTACAGTAAAATGACTTGAATAAATAGTCATATTTCAAAATATGAGCTAATTTGCAAAGGAAAGCTTTTCCTTTGTTTACATATATAATTACATACTTAAAAAGACAAAAATAAAGACCTTTAATATTATCATTTATTAGCATGTATTAGCAATTATTTATAACACCGCTTAACTATTGTAACAGTAAGTAAGCACGGACTCATCAGGACTTGAACTCTGTGATTATTCTCCAGGATACATTCTTATTTCCATTTTCAAGTTGTCAAGAAGTTTAAAAAATGGAATTGGAATAAGGATTATATTCCAGCAGAAACGGAATCTTTCTGGTTTAAATGTAGTTTAAATGGATGTTCTCCTTTTTCCCAGTATTTTGATAAATATGAGTAAATAAGATCACGAATAGGTGCACAGGAATCCATCCAAAGCAGGTTGATGTTCTATAGAGTGAGGTTTAGTAAAACACTCATAGCTCAGTTATGTTCTTCACTGGGTAGTGAGCCCATGGCCAATGATAATGAGAGCTGGCTTGCCAAAGGTTGCTCCCTATTATATGGATCAAACATGTTTCATAACCAAGGTTCATTGTAAGGGGTGTTATGATGGTGGATGCAGTCAAACTGCTGATAGAGATGAAGATGGAGAAACGGCTAGAGAAAAGCCAGGCCATCGAGGACCTCATGCCTGCGCAAAAGTAGAGTTCCCAAAACCTCACTTCCCACATTCTTCTCTCCGCACCTCTAACCTTTCATTTGATTGACTTGAGAATGTTAGAAAATAAAATTTTGGTCCAGCACTTAAGAAGCTACATAAATACTTAAATGTTTCCCAGAAGAAACGAGTACAATTTACCCTGATCGTCCAATTCAGAATCATATTAAAAGTAAAAATGTAAATGTAATGTAATTAATTTTTCTCTGGTGTTCGATCAGGACCAAGTAACAAAAGGTAAAAGCAGTGTCTGATGAAAAGATTAATGTACCAGCATAAAGTTCAGAAATGAATCTCACAAATCTCTTCAAACTGTCATGGTGTTATTTATTTCAAAAAACATAAAAGTCCTTTCAGAGGCTGACAGGTGAAGCGTCTAGGCTTTGGACCGAGTCCGAGTTCCCGGCTCATATCCAGCACTTCTCTCGTCTGTCGCTCTGATAACATCCCCTTCCAGCGCAGCAGACCGGATACATACTGATCACTGAAAAACAGAGAAGAAGACTTCACCGCACTGCCTGAAGAAAACCAAACTAATGCTAATGCTGATTTAAGTACCTCTCCTGAGGGAAATCTCTGAACAAATCACAACAGGTAATCTTCAGTGCTTCTACATCACTGCAAACCAAAACTTCACCAAATCTCCGAAGGAGACGGTTCCTCTGGTCGTTCCTGGCATGCTGTAAAACATAAACGTCTGTTTGTGAACATCCCCTTTTGTAACCTTTGTTTTTATGAGAATCATTTTAAGAAATGTTTTTTACCAGTTCACTGAAAGTGTTGTGAAAGTCCCCTCTCATGCTTTCTCCAACATTTCCCCATCTCTTCTCCAGCCGTCTGAACTTGCTCTTCATCAGGCAATCCAGATACTGCGTGAAACACAGTCAGAGGATACATTCACAAAGACCTGTCCGAAAGAAAGTGGGGCAGAGGAGCAGCGAATAAGTGCGAAAGGTTATGAAAAGCTACAATTCTGTTCTTGAAGAACCGATTTTAACTGGGAGCACAGAACCAACCTCCTGAATCTCTCATAGAGAATAAACTAATTAAATAACAATAAGTAGACGATGATAATGTGAAGACATTTTACACATCCTCTTTATAAGACCAATAAAAACAAGCATGGCATGTGTTATTTTTTCTTTTTATCTAAATGAACTAAATGACGAAAGTTTCTGCATCCACTGAGTCTCCAGTATGTCTGTGTTGCTGATCGTAGTCCAGAATGTTCTTTAGAGTCCTGGAGACGTCATCCTGTTACAGTTCAAGCGGGACAGAGTTTTATGTCATTAATATCCTAAGTCATTGCTATTTTTGTGTGCTCTTTTTAGCCTATTACAATGCTTATATTTGTAAGAATTAGAGATTGAGCGTATCGTGACCTGCAGTTTAGTCAGCAGTTTCTCATGTAAGATCCAGAATTGAAAATGACTGTTACACTGTCTCACCTCCGATGTTTCAGCCCTCTGACTCAATCCTCCTTCATTTTTTAGTTTTAAACCAGTCATGCTGCAAGAGCTGCTCCAAGGTCGGCCTTTCAGTAGGGTCACGGGCTAGGCACTGGACAATCACATCACGGCATTCTGTTTTTTAGGAGAGAGCTGGTTAGTCGTGACCATGTGACATTTGGGTTGGCATGTATGAAATCAGCTTCTGAAACGAGATTTATTTAAGGTTAAAAGAATTTATACTTATTCTAAACGTATATCTCTGAACGCATATCCTAACCTCTAACATCAGTTGGTAAATACTAAAGTCTGTGCTTTACTAGACAAGACATCTCTACCATTGTCTGTGCAGAAGCTGTGTGTATGTGTGTGTGTGTGTGTGTGTGTGTGTGTGTGTGTGTGTGTGTGTGTGTGATCAGTGCTGTTCTCTCACCTTTGGATAAATGTGGGTTTTCAAACCTAACTTCGGCTTCCACGATTTCCTTTATATCATAAAATGGAGTACACGCGTTCATCATCTCATACAACAAGACTCCTAGAGCCCAGACGTTTGTAGAGACGGCGTGGAATCTGCCACTGATGATGAGTTCAGGCGGCACGTAATCCATTACTCCTGTAAGCAAGACATTTTCAGCATGGAGCAATTCTTAAAGTATCACACGATCAATAATAAGTCACTAAATGCTGGTCTGCACACTGTTACACAAAATGCCAGCTCACCTCTATACTGCCTGCCATCGTAGCCATCGCTACTAAACAGTTGACCGCAGCCAAAGTCTATTAGCTTGAGCTCCAAAGTGTGTTTTCTCAACAAGAAATTGTCTGGATGAATGTCATTGTGAAAAACACCGCGCTTGATGCAGTGCTGCACTGCTCGCACCGCCTGACACATGATGAGTCGTGCTGTGGTCTCATTTATGCTGGGATTGTCGTTGATGAAGTCCAACAAGCTCTGCAGGATCTGGATACTCCATAATGAGCTTGAACTCTTTAGGGTCTTCAAACCAGTCATACAGTTGTATGATAAGGGGACTTATTTTTCCTTGCCTCATCATTAGCATCAGTGCAACTTCATTAAATAGAGGTTCAGGATGCAGGTCCTACAGAAAACACGCAACGAACTGTTAGTTTGGTAACTCAACTTAAACCTTAAACAACTTAAAACCTATGTTTTGCCAGCTCACAGTTTGAAGATACTGATCCTCTGTAGACTTTTCAATATATTTGATGGCAACCTACAAAAAAAAAAAAAACAAAAAACACACAGTTGAGCATATTTAACACCAAACCTTAACCTAACCATGAAGAATTGAAAACTAGAATAAACTACAGGTCCTTTAACTTTTTTAACACACTTTCTTCAGGTTTGAATGTGAGAGCAAAATGTTTGTCTACCTTTTGCCATCAGAAATACGGATTCCCTCATACACCTGGCCATAGCCTCCTTCTCCAATAATCCTTATTGCTTTATAGCGAGAGTGAAAGGATTCTAGAAAAAAAAAACAACAACACACAAACACGTAAAAACACATAGAACATATTATATTTTGTGCTAAATAATATATTGTACAATGTGTTAAAAGTTGTAAAAGCTTGCTAGATAACTTAAAGTTGCATAAAATGCTTCAAGAAGTATAACACAATATTTTTAGATTAACTTACAAAGTTACATGCATACATCTTTTAGTTCAAATTGAAATAAAAGAAATCAATTGTGACAATAAACCATATTAAAATAGAAAAATAATTAAGGCACAAACATCTTCAGCCGACAGCAACGGCTAACTGCAAACTAACTTCACTTAACATATTTAAATAAACTTATTTGAAAACAGTTCATTACTTGATGACATGTATCTTGTTATAATGACCACAGATTTACCAGTAGATGGGACGCAGTCTGAGGACCCGACTTTGTTCTGGCAGCTGAAAGGCCGCTTCATAGTCTTCCACACTCCTTTGAAGAAAGAGCGGATTCTTCTCCTCTTCCCCCGTTCTTTTGTAACTAAGACCAACAAATTTGACAACAACTATTAAAGACACGGCTGAACTTTTTTTTTTTTTTTTTTTTTTACTTTTACTTTTACGGTTATAGCTACATGAATGTCCCTGTTTGCAGTTTTATTCTCACCTGAAGATTCCACTTTCAGTCTCTCTATTCTGTCCTCAGAGACGACGTTAGGTGTAGAGTCGTCTAATCTGGATGCTGACTTGGGTTTTGGGCAAGCTGAAGCCCCTGCTGGCTCAACAGGCACTTCACCTGGAAGTGTAAAGTGAAACTGTTCTTGGCAGCTATCCGAATTGGATGAAGCGGCATCGCTCCCCCCTTCCAGGCGAGCCACAGTTCCTCTCTTAACGATGAACGTGCCAGCAGAGCTTGGCCAAGGTGTATCCTGGCTGCTGAGGCTCAGCAGCTCCAGTCTCTCCACATTGTCCTTAGAGATGGACAAATTGACGTCCGGTGCAGAGCTGTCAAACTGTGGGTCCAGCTGCAGTAGATGGTCCACTGTGTTCTTGGAGCAGAAGGGAAGCTTCACGGCCTTACGTACTTTCTTAAAGAAAGACGAAATTGGGTTTTTCTTCCTCTTGCTGTCACCTTTTCTGACCCTAAGAGGAACAGATAGAAAACACTATTAGCCACACATATGACCCAAGGACATCATCATCAACTAAAAACACTTTTTCCACTGAATTTGAGGATGCGCGTTAAAACTTAATTGTAACACTCACCTTTTGAGCTCTCCTCTACAGGAGGAGCCTCCATGACCCTCTCCTTAGAGATGGACGTGTTGTCAGTGTAGACATTGTATGTCTGTATCTGCAGTTCTGAACTTTGTGTAGATTCGACGGTCTGTACACTTTAGTTCAGAAGTCTGCACACTGTAGCTCAGAATCGATATCTGCACACTTTTCTTTAAGATGCGAGATACGAGAAAATGTCTCTGAAGCTAGACTAACTCACACGAGACTCTGTGTTTGCGAGTTCACTCCACTCCAAAAACGTTTCGCATAAATCTGTCGCATAGAAATGTATCGCAATTTGCATAATGGATTCGAACGATTCGAATGATTCGAATGCCCGACGCGCATTTCGTAAGCAATGTTTACCTTTAAAATACGAGTCTCGAGGGGCTAGAATATGCGCGAATGTACCAAATATTTTTTGAGACTATATTAAAAAACGGATGGTAAACTGACTAAAACTGTCGAGTTTAATCAGTAGAAAAGATTAAACGACATAATCCCCTGTTAAGGCGAATATCACCTGTAACCATAGTTACGGTGACGTTCAAAGTAAATGTAAAATGGCGGCCTTACCTTCATAGCAAAATACACTCGGGCCAGTTAAGACGCCGCGAATAAGTCGTAACGTTACGCGCTTTATCTCCTAATGGAAGCGAAAACCTCAAGAAAAAAACTTAATTGGGATAGTTTGGGATATGGGAATGGTTTTGCAGACCTGGTGTAGCAAAATTATTTTGCGATTCCACTTGCCATAACCATATTTGGGGTTTCCTGCCGCCACGCACGAGACGTTGATTCGTTGATTCAATTAAGGCAGTGTTTCATGGAACAGATGCATTTACAAATACAGGACAATATTACATAATTAACTTGTGTTTTCTGTTGGCTAAATTTTATATTCATAAACAAAAGTTTACTGGCTCTAAACCTTTGTTTTCTTTGTTTAAAATTGATTTGGACAAACATATGGAAACTATAAATAACTCTATAAATGTAAAAGCTATGAAAACAATATCTATTTTGTATTCATCCTTTGTGTCTTAAGATTTTTTGGGGGTGTTTTGGGGTAAAATTGTATCTATGTTATAACTTTTTGTACTGTTTTTTGTACCGTTTAAAACACACCTAACCAGCATATGCTGCTTTTATCAGCAGAGAAAAGAGCCACGACAATGAAATATCTTGGAAAACTAATAGGCTTTTCAATTCAGCACTATGATTTAACTTATAGTTATTATTAACAACATTCCAGTTGTCTGTATTGGGCAGAGATTTATGTCATTAGTATCCTAAGTCATTGGACTCTGTTTTAATCATTCTCGGGGGCCTTTAATAAAACCAATCTTTCACGTGAACTGCCAAAATTCAGACAGCATGTTACTTGTCCAACCAGAGACAGTAATATACTGGATCACTGTTACACAGTAATAAAGGATGCGAGCTGCCTTGAGACTTTCTGATCACTGCTTGGTTCATCTCGTACCAGAAGCTGGCGGAAGCTGAAATCAGCTAAACCTCACTGGTTGGACTGTTTTTGAAGCTGCTGCCACAGATCTGAACGAGCTTGCAGAGACTGTAACATCATATCAACATCAGTTTCTGTGAGGACATGTGCCTTTCTGCCAGGACTTATTTCGTTTATAACAACGACAAACCATGGTTCGCTGCAAAATTCAGTCAGCTCCATCAAGTCAAAGAAGATACTCGCAGGAATGGGGACAGAGTCTTGTATAAATGGGCCAAATACACGCTGGAAAAGGAGATCGGAGTGGCAAAGAGGAATTATTCGAACAGCTTCGGACTCAGTTCTCCTCAAGGGACACAGCTTCTGTGTGGAAAG